>NC_061514.1:64206720-64346660 GCF_022539505.1 Lolium rigidum
AAACATACTGCTACTACCGTACGTGTTGGTTTTGGTATACGCTGATTGAGTATCATATCGTACTCATCTCGATGTGCAAAAACATAGCTGATCGATCGAAAGTTGGCGAGATTATAATGTCTAATGAAGTCCACCGTAAGTATGATGATGCATCAAGTCATCGGTGCCAAAATTGTTTTGTGGAGAGAAACAGAGAAAACAAATATGGGAGCAACCTGATTTTTAGTGAACAGAGAATTAAAGGTGACGTAATCGAATTTCGGTTGCAACTCTTGACTAGCACGAAGCAATCCAACATTTCGGAGCATTCTTCTCAGTTTCAACTCATCGGTAGTATGAATCACGAAGCACCAGAAATTCCATTTGCTACCTACATCATGTGCAGCCCAGAAAATATGGGTTGCAGCTCATGTCTAGCGAACGACGACACACTACAATGGTGTGAGACTCAGTTAAGAATTAAGTTAATGTTGACTACGTGCTGAAGGTTGACAACAGAGTAACCATCTCACATGAAGTAGGCGCATTGCTTGATATGGTGGCTGTAAAACAAACAGATGGGCTGTGAAAGCAGGGTGAGACCTAGGCAGAGCATGACCGTTGGCGTCCGCCCAAGACAGAAGTTCCAAAACAGGCCGCTCCATGCAGGCCAGTAGCATTTGGACTTTGGTGTGCATTCGAGAGTCCACACTCTCTCCTCCATTATTCGCTCCTCCCGCTCGCAGCTCTATATATTCGACGCCCTCGGCCGTGGGAAAGAGCCTATCTAGCTATCTTGCTCTCACGGACTCAACGATGTACACCGCATGCATGTGAACGAAAGAGATAGCTAGAGAGCAGTGCGAGTGAAAGCTAGTTAGAGTGTGGCAAGGGTAGCTAGCTAGAGACGCACAGGCGCGCACGGAGATACCAGATAACCTTGTGACAGAATGGCTCGCGCGCTAGTGCGAGTGCTGGTGCTGGCGGCGACGGCGGCGAGCCTCCTGCCGCTGTCGGCGTGCCAGGCGGCGACGTCGTGCGAGGGGACGAGGCGCGGGCACCACCAGTACCGGCAGCCGGTGGGCGTGCGGCGGATCGTGGTGGACGCGGCGGGCGGCGGCGACTTCCTCTCCATCCAGCAGGCCGTGAACTCCGTTCCGGTGAACAACAGCGTGCGCGTCATCATGCAGATCAACGCCGGCACCTACATGTAAGCTCATTGCTAGCTCGATCTTGAGAGTTATCAATGTCGGACTAGTTTTTTGACTGGGGTGCATGCATTATGCAGAGAGAAGGTGGTGGTGCCGGCGTCGAAGCCGTACATCACGTTCGAGGGCGCCGGGCGCGACACGACGGTGGTGGAGTGGCACGACAGGGCGGGCGACCGCGGCCCCGACGGGCAGCTGCTGCGCACCTACAACACCGCCTCCGTAACCGTCCTCTCAAACTTTTTCACCGCTAAGAACATCAGCTTCAAGGTGAGCCGCCGTCACTATCTATACCCCAGCTGGTGGTCCATATGAACGAACGCGCGCGACACGAGTCACAAGGTGCACAGACAGATGCGACGCCCGTGGTGCATGCAACAACCATCTCAGTGCACTGTGCAGAGGCGGACAATGTGACAGAAAACTTCAGGGGTCACAAGCCACATCTTGCAACCGCTGCTGCTCCTGTCTATCCTTGCTCGTATCAGATTTTGAATTTTTACATATACTGTACATGCTTTTCGTGTTTTGGTTGTAGCAGGCCAAAGCCAAGCTAACCGGGTGTGCCATCTTCTGGCTACGGCGAGAGCTAGCTGACCGGAGAATGGGCCGAGCAATGCATCCCGTTTTTCTTTTTTGTGCGGATATACGCTGAACTTCTTTTGTCAACTGACTGACGCTTGGGTTCCTCTATCATGACAGAACACATCTCCAGCACCAATGCCCGGCATGGAAGGGTGGCAGGCGGTGGCGTTCCGCATCTCCGGCGACAAAGCCTTCTTCTTCGGCTGCGGCTTCTACGGCGCGCAGGACACGCTGTGCGACGACGCCGGCCGGCACTACTTCCGCGACTGCTACATCGAGGGCTCCATCGACTTCATCTTCGGCAACGGACGCTCCCTCTACAAGGTACAAACGCCTCAACAATTCATCGCACGCACATATACGTCCCTAGTACTATGTCAATACTGACGGCGAGGGGGCTTGTTTTCTTCTGAAAACGCGTGCAGGACTGCGAGCTGCACTCGACGGCGCAGCGGTTCGGGTCGGTGGCGGCGCACGGTCGTCGCGGGCCGTGCGAGCGCACCGGCTTCGCCTTCGTCAACTGCCGGGTGACCGGCACGGGGATGCTCTACGTCGGGCGAGCCATGGGGCAGTACTCGCGAATCGTCTACGCCTACACCTACTTCGACAACGTCATCGCGCCCGGCGGATGGGACGACTGGGACCACGCCAGCAACAAGAGCATGTAACAACGCTAACTGCATATTCATCACACTCGTAAATCAGTGAACTAGTTTAGAGAGCAAAACTAACCTGCAGTTGTTACCTCTCGCCCTACAGGACGGCCTTCTTCGGGATGTACAAGAACTGGGGCCCCGGTGCAGATGCCGTGCACGGAGTGCCGTGGGCGCGGGAGCTCGACTACTTCACCGCCCGACCATTTCTCGGCAAGAGCTTCGTCAACGGATTCCACTGGCTCTCACCGGATGCCTGAACTCTCAAACAACTGCTTCCAGCACAACCAGATTGCCGCACACAAGATAGTCAAGATACACATCACAATCATAGAAAAATAGCATAGAAAATAGCACAGATATAAAGGAAATAGTAGAGTACAGATTCATTTCGTCACTTCATACGTCCAACGCTAGTTACCACTCAGTAGAAACACATTTGCGTGCCAGAGCTGCAGTGCTAACCAAATGTGTTCATGTACCAATTTCTCAACTAAACAGGAAACTAAGAATGAATTCGTTATTCGTCTGCGTATGATGCTTTACAGAGGACGGTAACTCTTTCAATGGTGCACGTCGCCACTGCTTCATTCGGAGCAAGGATTGGTATCAACAGGGGACTCTCTGCCCAACATTATGCAGCAGCTCCAGCATCCCAGAATACCTGCAAGGTAGGGGGAGGTCCTAGAAAGTCAGTTGCACTGTAACGCACAAATACTATAGTTTGTAGGTAATATGTGATTAATAAGGTACCATGATGTAAAGCACGACATAAGCTAGCACAACCTAGCAAACAGAGCATTCAGAGCACGGATGCTTCATCTACTTACAGAAAACAAAGCAGTGAAAGCAATCTAATATCTGTTTGTGGTGACCAAATTCAGTGGACCCTAATATCTCAGGTCTCAGACTTGATACAACCGTGCTACACCCTCATCCTCAGGTTTGGCCTCTTTATTAGAGATTAGTATTAATTATTATTCCTGTGGAGGAAAATTTTCTAGGAACAAAGAGAAGTATGATAGAAAATCTTAAATAAAATAAAGCTATGGCTCGGAATTTGGTGGATCTTAGCTATAAACGCTCAGACTTGAAACAAGTACGTTCTGGCCCTCAACATGGTGAAGCCAAACTGTAAATGGTTATATTTGATATTTGGAGTACAGAGTACAGACTAATACCATTATTATTAAGAAGAATAAACATCAGCACGTGTCCCTAGAAAATGAATAGACGTATTAACTCATCTTCGATCACGTCTTATGTTCATGAAAAAGAAAAGAAAATAGGAAAACAATGGTGCTCTTGAGCACGACCCCACTGTAAACAAAAATTTCCGAAGACCACATGATTCTTCTTCCCCTGCCCAAAAGAGAATAAAACCGCACTGTAGGTTGGAGTGAGGCAATGTACAAGAGGCACAACGTTCTTGAATACCAATTAGTGGCGGGACAAAAGGCTTTGTTGTTGTTGTCTTTGCTGACATGCATGATAGCTAGCTGCACATCATAGTTTGGTCTCACACAGCTGAGAATTGTGATTGTGAGATGAACCCATTATGCTTAGTTTGGATACAGTCTAATCAGACCCAATCCCTTCAGTTGAACCGAGAATTTAGAAATTATCCCTTTAAATTCGATGGGATGGAGTTCGAGTAAGTATATTCAACCATCGGTGAAGTACTCTATTAAAAGACCAGATTACTGTTTGGCCATGGACATGGTCTCCATCATGCAATTTAATCACTAACATTGAATTCAATAAGATAGTATGAAATCAAGATTATATAAAAAGTTTGAGAGTCATGCAATCCAATAATACCATTTTAGTTGACAATATTAGGAGTTGGAATGCATCATATTTTAAACTGCCATGCATTTCTGAACAGAGGTATTCACAAATATGCTCAACATAGTATGAATGCAACTATTGTTGCAATTGGCATTTCAAATTTATCGAAACTATATTTCTGGTTCATATATTTAACGAGCCATAGGGATAGCTTGTCACAACCTAGGTGCTTTGCTACAACAAAGTTTTGGCAATTGGCAGTTTGGCACTGGTTTCCCTAGAAGCCAATACAGTAAAAACAATCTGCGAAAGCCTACGGCCTGCTGGAAGTGGATGTAAAAATAGTGTGGAGACTGGTAATTAGTTCAAAGTTGACCACACTAATCTTACACCCATTACAAGGGAGCCCTAAGTGTGTGTCAATTACTCTGGTCCTCCAAAAACTAATAGTTTAAAGCAAAGATTGCTTTATTGTTGTCAAATAATTCTGTAACACGATAAAAAAGAGATTATCTGTGGTTATTAGGTCACGCAAAAACTTGGTAAGCCAGATATTCCCAGAAAATAAATCCAGCCTCAGTTTGGTGGAACCTAAGTATGACCAAGCCATTAGAAAATGCTAAACAGTACAATAACCCTCACTAGATGCAAGTTTTGAGTTTTGTAATTCCACAAATCTACGTAGCATCCCGACGCCACATTCAATAAATACAGTTTATTGAAAACTAAGCTGGCAAGCATATCCTAGTTATTCAGGAAAAAAAATATTTGCAAGTAAGATTGCAGTTGGGCTTTATCTACAAGGACAGGTGAAAAGCCTTCATTCCAGAAAGTAAGATTGTAGGCTGCTGATCAGGTAATGTAGTTACTACCGAGACTAAGGTTGGTATGGACCATATTTGTTCCCAGAAATATTATTTCTATTACTGCTGTTTGATGGGGATATCATTTTTTTACAAACCAGAATTATTCAACTAAACTCAAGTTAATTATTGCATAAATAAAATCTAAATTAAATAGTAAATACAGAGGTGAAACCCCTCCTAGCATTAAGCCATAGTAACATAGAGTCAACCAACAGTCAAGCATGATGAAAATGAGCAAATAGCTTAAATGCTTACAGTTGCTCCATGATACTCAGATCAAGACCAGGAGATATATCATCAATGACTTCACTGGGAAGTGCACCACATCCTCCGATCTTGCACATGAGTTTCATTATCTTGGGGAAATTCTCAGGATCGTTATCATAAACCGTAGTAAGGTTCACCATGAGGTCAAGCTGCTTCTGGTACTGCTCATATTTTTTTGTAGTTAACTTGCCTTTATCATCTTCTAACAACTTTGGGTATCGTCCAACACACGCCATTATGAGGTCATAAAGAACCTCCTTGGAAAAAACTTTTGGTATCACTGTCTTGACAATGTCCTGCAAAGTTGCATGATATGTCATTGTCCTGCCTTGGAGTATACCAAATTACTCAAAGACTAGTTCTGAAAATATAGGACTTAATAAATAAAAGAAGAATCAGATTATGATAGAAATCGACAACATAGGGCAACGAGTGAAAACTTAAAACAGAAATGCTACTAACAGAGTTGTTGTATAAAAGCAAAATTACGGATGGGTAGATAGGCAAAAGTAATTGTCGAGGGACGGAAGAATTAACCATTTATTATATAGGACTGAAGTAAGCAAACACTGTCCATATTAAAACAAAGGCCATGATGTCTAGCAGAAGTACAAAAAACTTAATCAAATGTCAGAAGAAGCAACCATCTACTTGACATGCCAGGTCAATTATGCTTCTCCCAGATAAGTAGCAGCCATGCTATACACTATCACAATTCACAACACATTTTTTGTATCCTATAAATGTAAACTAGAGAATTATTCTTTTCCTTTAAGCAGTAGAGAATTACTCTTGTGGCTGTCATCTAGGAAACTGTTCTAGAATCTAACAGGGATATCATCAATTTGTACATATACCAGAACAGGGCAAGAAAGTCCTCAATATATCACAAAGACATTTCCCTGAAAAGATTAAGTCGATTCCAGATGCTGGATTTCAGCATTTCACCACAGTGCATTATATAGCATATAATCTGACTCCACTACAAGAGTTAAAGGGCGAAACAGAGCTGCACAACATACCTGCATGCCCTCCCCGGTCTGATTCACCAAATTGTCTATCGCCTCCTCAACCAGCCCCCAATCGTTCCCATCCAGAGCGCCTCCAGCTGCGGCGCTAGAACCGACATCTGGGCATAGCAACCGCAGGAGCTTCATTGAGACCTGTAGGACGCCCGCCTCATGGAGTACCTTTGTTAGTACTTTGGTCATCTGCCCCAACTTGTCATGCAAAACATCTACTCTAGCCGCTGCGCTGGAGCTGGGGTTCCGTGGCCCTTGCGGCGGCGACGCCAACTTCGCATCATCCACACGCAACGCCTTTTGCACGGACAGCATCGTGTTCTCCAGCGGATTGCGTCGTCCAGCCGAGATGGTGCCGAAGCCGGCCATCTCCCACGCTGAGTCCTGGCGCAGCCCCTTCTGCGCCCCTTGTGGCGGCGCCAGCTTCGCATCGTCCACGCGCAACGGCTTCCGCACACCCAGCCTCGTGCTCGCCAGCGGATCAACTCCTCTACCCGTGACGTCCAAGATGTCCAGCTTCGGCGCCGGGAGCAGCCCGTTCTGCGGCCCTTTCGGCAGCTGCAGCTTCGGATCGCCCAAGTCCAGGAACTGTCGCGCAAACAGCTCCATCCTCTCCACCAGACCGCGTGTTCGAGCCCAGCCCTTGCGCATCGACTCGTCCGCCCCTGGCGGCGGCTCCTTGAAATACTCCTGCGCAGCCGCAAGCTTCGCGAGCAGTTTGGGTCCTCCATCTTTGGCGCCGTCGCGGTGGCGGGCCATATTGGGCGGCCTCTTGATCCGGCGCGGGCGCATCCCGCCCCACTTATGCTGCAGCCCGTCCCACTTATGGCGCATCAGCTTCTTGCCCACGTCGCACTCGCGGTACCCCCGCTCCTGCTCCGCCGTGAGCGGCTCCGCCGGGGCAGGCCGCTCCTTCGCGCGCCGCTTCAGCTTCGGCGCCCTCGGCGGCTCCCACAGGTGCCTCTGCCGCATCACCCACGCCATGTCAGCGTCAGGCGGGATGTGCAGAACGCGGCGTCCCTGGTGGCGGCGGCGCGGGGGCCTCGCGGTTCCTGCACAGAGAGAGAAGAGCTAGCGTGAGGCTTACGCGCGCGATTTCGTGGTGGAGCAACCTCGAGAGATGTCTGGGCATGGGCGGATGAAGTTCCCGACCTTCGGAGAAGCATTTCGTTTCGTATCTTCTCGCGGAACTCGCACGGGCCGCACAACGTGGCCGCCGAGGGCGGCCCCTTCTCCGCCCCGAGGGCCACCGGGTCCGGCACCGGCGACGCCGGCGACCCCGACGGCAACGCTGCAGATGACTCGTCGTCGCTGCGGAGGGAAGCCAGAATTAGGGTCACGCGAATTCGTGGAGGAAGGAACTCGAGGTTGATTTGGAGGTGGGGAGATAGATTCGAACCTTTGGGGTGCAGGATCGGTTCCGCGGAGGATCATCTTCCTGCGCGCGCACTTGCGGCACGGCCCTGGCGGCGACGGGAGCGGCCGCGGCCGCTTCGCCCCGCATTCCGCCCGCGCCGGGTCCGGAACCTCCGTCGCCGACGTACCGTCGTCGCCCGACGGCGGCGCCGGGGGCTCGGCGTTCCTGCAGAAGGGAGCGGGCGTTAGGGTTATCGGAACTCGAGATGTTTGGGGGAATGGGGGTGGGATAGGTTCCGACCTCTGGGGATCGGCCGCGGGGTCGGGGCTGGTGAGGTCGGCCGGGGCGATCTCCGGGGGCTTGTCGTCGCCGGCGGCGTCGACGGAGGGGGCGGCCGAGGCCATGGAGGCGGCGATGGCTGGAGAGGGTTGGGGTGGCGATGGGTTTGGGGATTTGGTTTGTTGCGTTGCGTTCGGTTATGACGGCGGGAGAGAGGCGGAGGCGGGCGGGCGAGTGGGGATTGGATGCGTTGGGGGTGGCGAAATTAATGCGACTCGGATGGCGGCCTGGTCAGGCCAGGTCGAACCAGGTACATGAGTTAAATATACATCTACAGTGCATGTACTTGACTCGGGTGGCTCGATTTAGAGCATCTCTAACAGAGCCTGTATTAATCCGAAAAAAAAACGGAGTTCAGTCTCCCGAAAAATGATTTGAGAGCGTATTTGGGCACGGCGCAGAACAGAAACTGTAAACCCAAACCGAACTCCGGAAAATCAAACGACGCGGGGAAACAATTTTCGTGATTGAAGTCGATTTCATCCAATCACGCTGGATTCGATCATAATTCACACTAAATAGTGGCAAAATACAACCGCATTGCACCTAAATTACGTACTACGGACCTAATTTAGCTTAAAAATTAAGATTTCCGGCAACTTTACTGTCACCGGGCGTCGGCGGAGGGTTTTTCGACGCCGCCGGTTGCTAGGCGACGACGAGGGCCGCTAGCTCGATGGCGGCCACGCCGGACGCGCTCCCGCAGAGCAGAGGAGGTCCGTCTGCGTCGTCGTCGTCCCCGCTCGGGGGCAATGGCGGCAGCGGCGGGCTGCACCCGCCGGCAGCGGGGGGCTCCTCCGCTTCCCCAGCCGTAGCTGCCGCCGCAGCCGCCTCCGCGCGCGCTTGAAGGTGTCGCGCCATTACGGCCGGCCACTTGCGGCCGGCCCGCTTCCATACGCCGTCGGAGCGCGCCCGCCTGCCGCGCTCCATCTCCGCCCGTACGCGGGATCGGCCGCCGCCCCTACCCACGGGTCTTGCCCTTGTCATTTCGGGCGGCGGGGTGGTGGCCGTAGCGGCGGAGCGGAGGCTGAGCGCCCGCTGCCCGGGATTGCTCATCGGAGGCGGCGGCAGGAGGGGAGCGGCGGGAGGGGAGTAGGGTTTCCGAACCGAACTCCCCTCCGCGAACCCTTTTAATAGGGGCCGCGCGGTGAGTTTCTCGGGCCCCTGAACTTCCAGTTCGGGCCGGCCCACTTTTTCGGGCTCTGATCTGCGCCAGTTTCAGCCCGAACCCGTAAATCCGCCGGAAAAGTTCGGTTCCGGCGGGATTTACGGGCTCTGTTAGAGTTGCTCTTAGTCCTTCTACTGTCAAACCGCATAATCGTTGGCGTTAAGTTGCTGATTTGAAGTTTCGTCCTTAACTAGCTTTGGCGTCAAAATTATGATGGCAGGGATGACACGCGGACATGGGGCCCACTAGCAAGAGGACATATGGGCAGTAATTTTGCACTTAGCCCCTCCCGCATCTCTGTAGTAACAACTGGTTGCAGATCACCCCTCCCACATCTTGTCTCCCCCACTCCCGCCGATATAGCTGCATTTATTGCTTGTAGCAGAGCACGAAAACTGGAAGGTGGCAGAGAGCACGGAGAGGCGGTGTGAGAACCCGGCGATCGGGTGATCGGTTTCACGGTGGTGAGAAGCCGTGTAGGCAACACCGGCGGCTGTCGCGATGGTCCCCGTCCGCCGCCATGAAGGGGAACCGCCGCCTGATTTCGGTAAGTTTCACCTCGACTCCTCTGTCGTAGTTTTAGTCGATACGAGGATGTCTTTCTGATGAGTTTACTGGATTAAATTCGAATGTTCCGTGCTGCTACATCGATTGTTCATAATGGAAGAAATAAAGTTAGGGTTTTTCTCTGATTTGGAACTGAATAATTTATGGGGTTCGGAACCGATGGTTACCGAGGGTTTTCTTTGTTTGTTGAGTGAATAATCAAGTGGTTTCTGTAGGTGGAAACAACAATCACTTCACTATAATGATGTACTATGGGGGCTTTTTCGTTGGGATGAGAAGAACAGAGGTTTTGTCGATGGAAAAGCAGCATGGTTTGATTACTGTGATGTCAATTCTCAGTCAATTGCCACGATTTTATGATATTGTTGAGCAACTTGGATCTGAAGCTGCTTGCAGGGTGAGGTTGTACTGGTGTTTGCATGGTAAGATTCTAGGTGATCCAGGTGCTCTTCGGTTCATCTGGCAGGAGCATGATGCTGCAGCTATTGGTAACAGTGTGAAGGCTGGCAACAATTTTGTTGTTATTTACATTGACCATGATAAGACTCTGGGAGTATTTGATCTTGATGATGTAGCAGCATATGCACCTAGAGATCTCCCACCAGTGTATGTTAGTCCACACAAAGTTGAGGAACAACATGAGCAAGGGGGAAGTGGCCAAGTGTATCAGAAGAATGAGAGGCAGAGGCAGAGAGTATGTTGACCTTGGTGATGACAGTGGTGATGCCTCAGATGTTGAAGATGGAGATTATGAACTAGAGCTAGTTGATAGTGACTATGATATATCAGGAGATGATGATGACCTTCTAGAGGACCAACTGATGGCAGATGTCAAGAAGAAATGCAGAGATTTTACATTGGTTTGAAGGAGAAAGGGAAGCAACTTGTAGAAGATTCTAATGAGGATGTGCAGTTACAAGAACCAGATTCAGATGAAGAAGCTGTTAAGTACAACTTCCTTGCATTTGGTGAAGAAGATATGGCTAATCCAACTTTTAGGACAAGGCAGACATTTGCTAGCATTGAAATCCTTAGGCAGGCCATAAAAGAGTACAGCTGCAAGGAAAGAAGAAAGATAAGCATGCCAAAAAATGACAAGACAAGGATTACTGCTATGTGTCTTGGCAATGTTGATGTGAAGGATAGAGCTCCATGTCCATGGTGTCTGAAAGCTTCATATGATTGCAGAGCCAAGGCCATTGTTGTGAAGAGCTACCAAGCAGAGCATACTTGCTCCAGGAAATGGAAAGTTAATGTATTCACTTCCACCTTTCTTGCTGATAAATACATTGAAAGTTTCAGAGCAGATGACAAAATGTCATTGAAGAATTTCTCTAGGACTGTGCAAAAAGAGTGGAACATGACTCCATCTAGAGCTCAACTATGAAGGGCCAAGAGAGCAGCAATGAAGAGGATACAAGTTAGTGCCTTTGGCTGCTGTTGAATCCATGTAAGTTTGTGCCTTTGGCCGCTGCATCCTTTGGTTGTTTCAACTATGCTAAATTGAACCATGTGGTGCATACTTTGTCTGTTTGAACTGATTTGACAAAACATGTCAAATAAAACCACAGATTTTATAACAAAAGCTGCTAAATTCATTGCCTCTTCACAGATACATTGGTTGTTCCGTTACAATACCAAGGACTTGCCATTACACTTAGCTCTGGGCCGAGAAGATGGAAAGTGTAGCGCCTCCATTGTTGGGTGGTGATGTACGAATGGAGCGACGAAGAAATATATGAGGAATGAAGAACAGATTCATTCATCCTGGATTCTTGGGGTATCATAATCTTCATGTTGGTCATACACTGTGTGCGTCTTGTATTTTTTCCAGCTTAGTTTGTTGTGAACATTAACAACGTTATTGGTTGTTTTTTGCTGCTGTATGCAGTTTATGTATTATACTTAATTTTCTGGATTTATTATCCTGCTTTGAATATATCATATACTAGCTTCTAGATTTGCTGCCATATTGGGCAAAAAAGAGGGCCAAAAAGAACAAATAATTGAAGAAAGACAGAAATAGAAGCTTCTCTAGATTTGATACTAATTTGGTGAAAAAGACAGAGAGAGAAAGAAAGGAAAAGGCGCTGTTAAAAATGCCAATTTGGACCGAGAGAGACAAAATCCAGCTCCTGCTCACGTACAACCAAACGCGGTCTCGTCCTATCCCACGCGGTCCCTTTCTACCAGCCCCACGCGACGCGGCCCCACACGTCATCACGGAACGGTCAACTGAACGGGAATCCTCCTGTCTGCGCTCCTTCTGCGGGTTTGAAACAAGGGCTTAGGGAAAACTGAGAAAAACTAAGAAGCTGGGAAAAACTGAGTACAACTAAGGACCTGAGGGCATGACAATAGAAATCCTTTCGGACTAATCTTTGCCCTTTATCTCTTTGGCAAAATATCGCTTGGTTATACCGCTTCTATCCAAAAGGGAAGAGATTTCATATGATTTTGCTTGCTGCTATTTGTTGGGGCATTTGGAACGTGAGGAACAAAATTACCTTTGAACATGTGGTTCGCTCTCCCATGGTGATAATTGCGACGATTTGCTGTTTTATGCATTTATGGACAGGTTTGTATGGGGCGGAAGATGGTGACAAGATCAAGGCGGGAGCTGATCAAATCTTACAGCGTGCGTCTTCTCTGCACTCGGAGGTTCCGTTGGCGCGGTGTGCTGATCACAAGCAGCGGGTTTTTCTACCCAAAAAAACTATGTCTCCTCCCCTTTTCATTCTGTCTCTTTTGTTGTGTTGTCTGTAAAACGAATCTTGTATTTTCGTTATGCTTATAATGGAAAGTGGAGAAAAATCCAGATGGAAAAAAAAGGTACAGTACTACATATAGGCCGTGCCGGGTGGCCCGCGCCGCACCGGTCTACTCAGAGTGTCCGCCGCCCGCAATGTACCACCAGATTTGGCGCCTCGTCCCCAACGCCCACTCGCCGCTCCCGCCGATCCGCGCCGGAGCAGCAAGGACCGGCTGGCAGGCGGCCCGCCCTGCAGCGCTGCGCCGGCCGGTGCTCGGCTCCGCCGCTGCACGAGGCGTATGCCGCACCCTCGCCGTCTCCGCCCAGTCCGCCAGCCTCGAAGCCGGCCTGAGGTTCGTCTCAAGTCTTCCTGTCGAATTCTCTGCTTCCTGGTTCATGTGGATGTTACTTGTGAGGGAAAACCGAAATAACTGGCCTAATCTGATATTTAGTTCACTGAGTGAGACGAAGAGAATTGATGATAAATTGGAGAGATCATTAAACACTTGTGAACTCGTTTCGTATCTAATTCTTGCATGGTGCTTACACATTCTGTATCATCTTTAGCTAGAAACCATGCGTGTGATGCATTTAGACATCATTTATTTATTTTTAAAGCAGGAGAGGGGAACATCAGTGATTTTACTCATCAACTACATAGTTTTTGTGCTTTTAGATGATAACCTGAAAACCAGGCTCTCTTCATTCAGTTAAGTTCGGAATGCACATGAATGTCAGCGTATGAAATTTTCTGCAGTCCTTCCCATTTTCAGGGAGGGTAAGTTCTTCGAAGTGGAGATGAAGGTGCGCGACTATGAACTCGACCAGTATGGAGTTGTCAACAATGCTATATATGGTAGCTACTGCCAACATGGTGAGTTCAGCACAAACTGCAGCCGAAATCTCTAATAGTAGCGTTATTCACTCGGTCATTGAGCATGATTCAGGTATCAATTTAATGATTCATATCTATATCTTCTGGACAAAGCATAGCTGTAGTTTAGGTAACATTTCGTTTATCTCTTTACTGAATAGGTCGTCATGAGCTACTTGAGAGCGTAGGACTAAGTGCAGATGCAGTAGCACGCAGCGGTGATTCTCTGGCCCTCTCTGAGATGCAACTCAAGTACTTCGCGCCTTTGAGAGTAATGCCTGTTCTTACCGAGTTTCGGGGTAAATTTTTGAACAAGTGCCATAGATTCTATTTGGTTATGATTTCCCTTTTTATTTCCTTGTGCTGTCAGAGTGGTGATAAATTTGTGGTCAAGGTGAGGCTTGCAAGCATCAAAGGTATACGGATGATATTCGAGCACTGCATTGAGAAGCTGCCTAACCGTGAGGTATGCTGACCAAAGAATTATTCTGGCTGTCAAATGTATTGCTCATAAATAAAAGAATTAGAATAGGAAATATATCATAAGCTGCACATTTCCATCCTATTAACAATCAAAATAAGCCAGCAATCTCATACCTTAGCATTCTGCATTGTGACATGTATAGTTTCCTACAATAGCGTGATAATTCAAGCATAAATTACTCTTAGGGCATTTCTCTGCAACCATTCTATACAGCAAACACGTATAAATATTGTATTTCTCCTACCAGTTGATTGTGGAAGCAACGGCAACAGCTGTTTGTCTCAACAAGGACTACCGACCTACCCGTATATCTCCGGAGTTCCTGTCCAGGCTACAGGGCTCTTCTTCCAAGGGCAGCAATGGTTAAGCAGCTGCCTCGATCACAACAGCAATCTTCTTGGGCAATTCTGATAGCGGCTCTGTGATGAACAGCTACGTGCCATTTCTCGGTGTATCTATGTAACTGTTGCTGGCCATGTAGAAAATTTGTAATTCATGAATCTGGGTCCAAAATTTGTTGAGTGATACTACTGAAGTGAATGTATAAAACCTCTCACCCACAAGAAACTGTTGGCTGCACAAAAAAAGAAGCGGGTGCATGAGTTACTCATAATCATTGCTTCAGCGTGTATTTGTGTCTTGGTAGTTGGTACTCTAACGCTCTTCAGAACCTGTAGCTCGACTAGTTTCAAAATCTGCAACTGATACTGTGTCTTCCAGTCTGACATGGAGGTGCTCTTGGTGTTAAAGTTTGAAACTGCATCGGTTCTATCACTAACGTATGCCTGAAGCTAAAAGGGCAAAAACTTGTTCGCTGATTTCACCTAGGGGGTGAAACTGATGCACTTCGGCTTGATGCATATCAATGTGTACTTATACTTGTATCTAGACAAAGCCACGTCAATTAATTTGACACGGTACAGAATATAGGAGAACATGCACTATTACCTCTGTTCCAGAATGCTTATACCTAGTATTTCGGAACAGAGGGAGTACCTCAGTTTCCAATTAACTGATGCATGTATGACAAAGCCACGTCAATTAATTTGAAATGGATGGAACAGAAATTAACACCGAAATCATTAAACCTAGACTCTCATGCAAATAATTGATATGCAGGGGGATACATATATCAGAGTAAAATCACCAGGAAAATAACTGTTCGTAGTGATGGGAGATTATAAATAGCACCTCTCACAGAAAAACCACATGTGGCAACTTCAGAACGAGAACATAGAATTCTCTCATACAGCATCAAGATATACAACACCCAGGTGATGACATGCCATGTGAATTTGGCATCCAGGCCGTGTCTTTCTTGAACCTAATGATCCTTTGCAATGTGTAGGTACTCCGAGGCTCAAACATAAAATCCAGAAACAAAGCTCTTTACAAGACAAAGAATATACCCAGCACAAAATTTAGAAACTTAAATGTCCTGGAACTAAATAATGATCTGCCGTGTGTAACTGACTCCAGCTCAACAGCTCAAACACCAAATTCAGCTGCCTGTAGACCAAATAATTTCGTCAGCACACTCGTTTAGACATTAAGAGGCGTACACTCCAACTACCAGACTAGAAGTCTATGAAGAATGTTGAAAAACCAGGTGCCTTCTGGAATCACAATCACTATAAGTAGCACCATTGCCACCAATAGCAGCATCAACAGTATCCGCAATGCAGCAAATAGGCTCCATTGCTCCTCTTGCCAACAAACAGTTCCCTCAGCATCTGCGTCAGGTATACAATGCAGGTGGAGGAAGATCCAAGTACGGCCACCTTGTAATGCCCCATGGCCAGGCATACCTCCACCAGCACCAGGTTAAGGTTGCTCCTAGAGCATCAGGCCGCCTACCAGCTGTCACTACTGTCAACACAAACCAGGATTCCAATATGAGGTTCTCTGAGACCATTACTCTTCCAATATTTTGTTGCAAGTTATTATAAGGATATTCCACTAGTATATTTGCTAATACTTGCTATATCAGGAAGTACGGATATTTCGAAGTTGAGATGAAAGTCAATGACATCGAACTTGACGAATTTGGTGTAGTCAATGCTGCTATCTACATTAGTTACATTCGAAATGGTTAGCAATGTCAGTTTCCAAGTCTACAACAGATCTTCCTAAACTCACATGATCTTGCTAAATTCACATGTTGCATCAGGTCTTAGCAAGCTACTTGAAAGCGTTGGAATTAGTGTAGACTCAATGACATCCCAAGGCAACGCACTCGCTTATTCAGAAGTACAGCTTAAGTACATTGCACCTTTAAGGGTAAGTTTTGCTACAAACAGCACAACAGAGAACTAAGGATCCCTGATGCTGAACTAAAACAAAAAAAAGTTCCTTAAGGATTCAATCAATACAAGTACAACGATCTAGGTTATCAGTTCAGATAAACATGCTGATCATGCCATAGAGACCATAATTCTGGTTTACCAACACTTGTGATTTCGTAGTCAGATTCATATATGATCATATCTGTTAGATATACCATATCATACAGGAAAAGGTCACACCATAAATCTGGTTTACCAACACTTGTGATTTCCTAGTCAGATTCATATGATCATATCTGTTAGATATACCATATCATACAGGAAAAGCTAATTAATATATCATTGTCAGATTGGTGACAGATTTGTTGTCAAGGTGAAGCCCACGCAAATCAGAGGTGTAAGAGTGATAGTTGAGCACAAAATTGAGACACTGCCAGATCATAAGGTGTGAATTCACTATCAATTTTTTCCAAGTTAGATTGTCCCAACATAAGGTGCTCAAAAACAGTATATTTGAAAATATTTATCTTTCTGAGCATTGTCATGTATCTATCGCCTTTTATACTCCTCTCAGCTCGTACTGGAAGCCAAAGGAACCATCGTTTGCCTTGACAAAGACTATCATCCAACTCGCATATTCCCAGAGGTGTCAGCAAAATTCCTGCAGTTCTTCACGTCCAAGGATGAGTAAAGCTTCAAAAGGAATCGTCACTACTATTAATAAGACCTAGCAGTTGAATGTATGTGCATTTTAGAGTGCAGTGTTGTACTTGAGCAACAACAATATCGATCAACAATAATGATTACCGATCCACCGTTGTTTCCTCACAACACCGTAACCATTTATATTCGGCATTGATGCTTGAGTGCTTGAGCAGATCTTAAAAGGCTGCACTATGTCAATTGGCAAGTGCTAGTTGGACATAAGTAATTTGAGTTCCTTTTTCGAGTGATGGTAAAGGTTATACAGAAATCAGATACAGACAATTGAGCAACATTTTGTAGAATATGCATATTAATAATTTGCTTTCAAAGGATATGACAAAAGAAAAAACTCATATCACCTGGAGTGTAGCTGAAGTTACAATGCTGAGCTCTTTGAATCCACTACACCACCTCGTCAATGTACAACACTAAACTATACCTCTACGAAGCAAAAAAATTGCTCTGTTATGGTCCTGCTGCCTTTAACCCATGGCATGCTTGAGCGAATCACCAGCACCAGCCTGGAAGAAGAGGCAGGAGAGAGCGAAGTCCGCAATGAAAATTCCAACTAGTGAAATGACCACTGCGGACGTTGTGGACTCGCCGACTCCCTTTGCTCCCCCATGGGTCGTGACGCCCCAAGCGCAGCTGACCACCGCTATAATGGCCCCGAACACCTGAGATTTTATCAGGGAGCTGATCAAGTCCCACGGCCTTAGCGCCTTGCGAGCCGACTCGAGGATGATGCTGGTGCTGACGCCGAAGACGGCGTCGGCCAGGAACGCGGAGGAGGCGAGGCCGAGGGCGAAGCTGATGAGGGTGAGGACGGGGAGCGCGAGCACGCAGGCGAGGACGCGGGGCACGACGAGGTAGTCGATGGGCTGCGCGCCGAGGACGCGGAGCGTGTCGGTCTGCTCGGACACCTGCATGGTGCCGAGCTCCGCCGCGAAGGCCGACCCGACCCGCCCCGCGGCGACGACGGCGGTGACGACGGGCGTGAGCTCGCGCGCGAGCGCCAGGGCGAGCACGCCGCCGACGGAGCGGTGCAGGCCCAGGCGGGTGAACTCGCGCACGAACTGGATGGTGAAGGCCATGCCGACGAACGCGGCGGTCAGGAGCGACACCCCCGCGCTCCCGGGCCCCACGCGGCGCAGCTGCGCCAGGAGGTTGCGGCGGTGGATGCGGCCCGTGAGGATGCGGTGGAAGACCTGGCCTGCCAGGAGCAGCGCGGAGAGCCCCCGCCAGATCGCGCGCGGCGGGGACCAGTTGGAGAAGAGAGGGGGTGGAGGTGGGGGGGATGGAGACGGAGGGGACGGCGAGGGGGCGGAACCGCCGGTGGCGGCGGCGGGGGGCGTGAGGGAGAGACGGGGAAGGGGCAGGCGGCGGCGTGGCGAGTGGAGGCGGAGGAGGTGGGATTTGGGGCTGGAGTTGGCGCTGGAAAGTTGGAGGAGAGGGTTGGTCGTGGCGGAGGTGGGGCGGAGGAGGAAGGCGGCGGTCGACGACATGGTGGCGGTGGCCGGAGATCGGGATGGTCGGGGTCGTGGTGGATGTGGCCTGTGGAGGTGATGGGGAATGGCGTATCGGTAGGAGGAAGGAGACTCTACTCCTGCTGGGCCTGGGCTCTCCTGATGTGGATGGGCCGCAACAAGTGCACTATTCGAGCTTTGGGCTCTCCTGCTGATCGGTTTCAGGAGTATAATTCGCAAGTGAAGGTCATTCGGCCTTGAAGAAAAGCAGCACACTATTCGAAAAGTCATTTTGGATCTTGGGCACCAGCGTTCTCATTGCATTAAAAAAACTCGAAAATTATATTTATATGTTTAAAAATGTATGTAACAAAATTTTAAAAGAAGCTGATGATGTATCCCACTAACGTGCAAAATCTCAATCACAAATGTTTTTTTTTCTAAGCTACACAAAAATGACAAAGTCTGATTTTTTTTTTAGATTTGAATCACTATACTTAGATCCACATATTTGGTATTTTTGTGTAGCCCAAAATACACGTTATTTCCAGTTGAAAGTTTACATATTTGTGGGATACAATACTGGCTACAACATGATTTATTTTCAGATTTTTCCGAAACATAAAAAATGTGATTTTTAATTACTTTTTTTCAAAGGGATCACTGGCGCCCATGTGCATCAAATCTCTGTCCCTATTCGAAAACGGCTTCTTATGATTAGTTTTCAGCCATTTAAGCTAAGACTTCTCTATATGGTTCCAGTTTTATCGGTGTAGCTAAGACTTCTGTGAGCACTCAAGACTAAAACAAGGCCATTTCATGTTGAACTACAATTTACTATAATCTTTTAATATCCAATGCAATATAGTGATCGTTACCGCTCATCTTGGAGACGTGGTGAACACTATGTTGGATCGGCATATATCTCTAAACACGGAATTCATATTTGAAATTTTGAAAAGAAAATGTAGATCGGCCTTGGTTTGTAATCTTTAATACATGTTTGAAAGACCTTTTAAGATTGGTGTAAGCTTTGTCTAAACACGGAATACGTGTTTAGGGATACGTGTTTAGGCACACGGAATACATGTTTGTCAATAGATAGAGAAGACCTTTAAGGTTAGTGTAAGCTTTGTCTCCTTGGATGTAGCTAGGTGGTCTTTGAACCTATTTGTAATCTTAATATTTTTGGGTTCTTTTTACTCCATCCTATAGATGATTATCAATAGATCGAGAAGACCTTTGAGGTTAGTGTATGCTTTGTCTCCTTGGCTGTTTCACATGCAAACACTGAAACTATAGATGATGGAATGTGAAGGTATTTGATGTTTAAGTTATATCATTGACCTTTGGTATACATGTTTATTCGGTATTTTTTATCCGATGTGTTGTGTCTATCATTTAGTAAGTCGGATGGTTTGCTAAAAATGATATTATTATTTGCCCATTTTTTAACACAGCTTCTTAACCCTTTATTGGAAGTTTCTTGTGTTACAATATTTATTTATTTTTTGATAGGGTTACAACATTTATTGGTTGACAAGTTCTAGAAAACTTTGCATCATTCCTCACCATTTTTCCATGCCACCAAGATTCACTATAGCCATATGACATTTGATGGCAGGACACTGGTATATAAAGCAGTAAAGCACATAATTCACACACTACATGTGCCATAAGCCCATAACCATTATACTAAATCCGGCCAAATCGGAAATTGTAGTACCTTTCGATAAGAAAAGGTTGTCGAACCCACGAGGAGCTGAAGGTATTGATAGCAAGAGTTAGGGCCGTACCTGAGAAATCAGGGGCCCTGAGCAAAATTTGAACTTAGGCCTCACAATGAAAATCAACAATTACAACAATTTTTGTTAAGAGCAAGAATAGCCAAAATTTCTCTTAAAATTTTTATACTCCCTCCGGTTCATATTAATTGACTTCACTTTGTCTAGATTCCTATATATCTAGTTAAGTTTTAGTCTACATGCATGTGTATCTAGATAAAATGGAGTCAATTAATTTGAACCGGAGGGAGTATTAATAAAAAGCAATCGTAACTTCGTATGAAACCTAGTTATTGTATGCAAAGCAATCCCGTTCACATCATCTGCGAGTGTTCCTTCTAGTCTCATACGGGCCTGGCAAGAGTGATAAATAAAACAATAAAAGATGCAAGTGTTTTGGGGATTTTTGGTTGTATAGTTGCAAAAGTAAAGAAATGCAGGAAATAAATAATGACAGTTGAAAGCTCTCAATGAGAGAAAAGCCCAATCCTCTATGTGGTAAGAGGACAAGCTCAAGTGACGTGTGTATTATATGTGGGAAAAGTTCCTGAGGGTTGCATGGATTTTGCATGACATAGAGATTTCTAAAATGACTCGTTCAATATCTTGTCAAGTTTTAATATTCTTTGGACGGAACCATTATTAGGTATAGCTAAACAAATAAACTGAACCCCTTATGATGGATCTTATGGCCAAGTAAATGACTGCACAAGAGTTATTAAGACATAAAGTCCCACCATAGCATTACACTCTAAGGTCCCCGATACTAATACCCTATAAGAGTAACTTCATGACTCGGTCTCAGGTTTACATGTCCTCCCAAGTATCCCTCACTCCATTACACTACGGTGTTCTCCTATGAGCCCATATAGGTGAAGTGTTGTGCAGTTGACGTTCGCACAACACCATCATAGAATCACATAAAAAGATAAACACTAGACAAAATACCATTATATATAAATCATTTCCAATTCATCCTATGCCCTCAGGAACATACGGGGACTACTCACAATGTGAAAACATGATCATGTTTAGTGTCATAAGTGGTACAAAACAATATAAAAAATATAACTTCACCTCCAAATAATGACAAGTGCTCAATCACAAACATGAATGGGAGCAGAAAACAAGTATCTAGGGTATAGCAACTCTCAAACTATGAGGGGGACGGAGTGCATCACGGAGGTGATGATGGAGATGGTGCTGGTCTTGATGATGGTGATGATGGAGAGGCATCCTCCCACGCCAAGGAGGAGAGGTGATGATGATGATGATTTTCCCCCTTCTCCGGAGCTCCGGAACAGCAGGATCTGACCCCCCTCGGAGGGAATCAGGAGTTTTGCATCCGCCGCGGCCTCGGATGGTCTCGGGAAAATTAGGGCGTTACTTTTTGGGCGAGACGGAGACATGTTAAAAAGCCTCGAGCAAGGAAGTGCCCGAGACGCCAGATGGTGGGTCCCACGCGGCCAGATTCCTTGGCCGCGTGGGCCACCCCCTTTCGGCCCTCGTGGCTCTTCTTCCTTCGATCTTTTTCCCTCTGGTGTTCTCCCGATGAAAAACCAACTGTGCAATTTTCCTTTTTCCATTTGGGTTCCTGTAGCTCCTGAAACATTAAAAACAAGAAAAAGGAGGTTTTCTGCCTCCCAGAAATTAAATACCAAAAATAGGGACTTTGTATGAAAGTCTCATAAATCATCTAAAACATTCAAAAACAATTATATAACATTTCCAATAACATTCCAATATGATAATATGATTTATAAATTGATGATATAAAATGCACGTATCAACTCCCCCAAGTTTAAACCTTTACTCGCCCTCGAGTAAGTAAGCGAATAGATCATTACATGCATCAATAAGCTTATGGTTGATAAATAAATACGAGCACTGTATCATCATCATGTTCAATTGCAATGAAAGATTAATGAACTAAAACCCATACACATGAGGGCCACAAAAGTAGAAGCTCTAGCAATCACCCCTTACTTTTGAACATAAATAACCATTGTATGTTAGACAATTGAATCATACTCTTTTTCCAATGCGTTTTCTCTTATTTGCAAGCATTATACTATTTGATACTTTGCTAAAATTTCAAGACAAGATAAACTCTCATTGAATAACTAGTTAAAAGAAGACAAATAAAAAGATAGATATGATATTGTTTACCACCTTGCTTCACTAGTAACTAGTACAAACTTTATTCATGGATATTTCAATCAAGTTCTTATGGTCAACACAACCTTTATCTCACACTTTCCATGGATAACCGAATTCTCGAGTGCCCAGCTTTCATTCACTTTTCAAGAGAATAAGTATTGAAACATCCATGATCATTAATTTGTTCAAAAGATACTAGGGCATAACAAGAGAGTTTCATATTCTTTTCATTAACCTTCCTAACTCTTTATCCCACAAGACCACATCTTCTACTTTGAACTATTATTCTTTGGGAAATACATTTGTACACACAAGCATGGGTGTGGACGTGTTTTCGACCGTCCATTTGCTGATGATGCTTTGAGATCCGGGGAAGAAAGGTGCTGAGAGAAATCTTTTCTATAGCTGTTTCCATATTATAAAAAGTTGATGGATCCCACAAGACACAGCGTAAAGCCATGGGACACGCCCAAGATTCCCGGGAGCCCCACTCTCTCTTCTTCAGCATTCATCTCTCTTCTCCACTGCCGTGTCCGAGCATTCAACATTCATCTTCACCAGCGAGCTCCAAATCGAGTTCACTGTACACTCATGTTACATTACTGGGAGCGGCACAAACCAGTAAACCAAGCTCTGTTTCATACGACAGTTGGCAAAGCATATTTTTACAATTAACTCTTTAAGGCCGGTGCCAACGCGGGCTGGAGGCGGGGCGCTACCGCCCGCGGCGGGGCGGGAGGCGGGCGGGACTGGAGCGGCAGGCGGTGGCTGGCTCGCCCGGCGGTAGCGCCCGCTACCGCCCGGCTACCGCCCGCGTTGGCGGCGGGAGTGAGGCGGGAGCGGGGCGGCGCGTTGGCGGGCCGGGGCGGGAGGGGGCGGGCGAGAGGGCGGGCGGGAGTGGGCGGTAGGCGGGCGGGAGTGGGGCGGTAGCGGGCGGGAGAGGGGCGGGAGCGAGTAACGGCTAGCTGACGTGGCGCGACCTGATTGGTCCACGTCAGCTAGCCGTTGCTGGTTCAAAAACCCCTATAAATACCCCCCATATGTTTCACTCACTCCACACCCATTTCATCTCCATTCATCATCTTCCCTCTCTCAAATCTTCTCCATCATGTCCGGTTGGACTCCACCAGATTTTACCACGTTCACCGATCTGCTTCACGACGGGTCACCAATAGACCTAGATGGTCTCTCTCCGACACATCGTCGCACCAATGCCGGTTCTTCGCCGCTTCCCCGAGTTTTATACCCCTCCGGCACACCTCCGGGGCCATATGGTTCATACCCTCCTCCTCCGGGGCCATACGCTCCACCTACGGGGCCATTTGGTTCATACCCTCCGTATCCATACCCCCAACCACCTCCAAATGCTCCACCTACAGGTAGCGGTAGTGCAACTGTACCTCCTTACCCACCACCTTCGTACGGTGCATACCCTCCACCTCCGTATCCATATGCGCCATATGGTCCGTACCCCCCTGCACCTTCTGAAGCTCCCGCTCCAAGCTCCGAGTCCAATGCCGCGGAAACAATCGTACCACCGCGTGCAAAGAGGCTTGACTGGACTGTTCCGGAAGAGGAAAAACTGGTACTTTACTAACCCATCACATATTTATTTCGGGTTGGTTCTTGGTAGGATTTTTCACTAACAATATCTATTTCGGGGTAGGTTAATGCTTGGCTTTTTCACTCCAAGGACTGTTGCCGGTAATTGCAAGACCGGCACTAGTTTTTGGGGTCAGATAGCTGAAACCTTCAACTCTACCTCGGATCCTTCCCGTCATCGGACCTCGAAGCAGCTGAAGGATCATTGGAACGTCTACAACAAGGAGGTGTCCCTGTTCAATGCATACCACATCCAAGAAACAAATATGCGTCGAGTGGAGCGAGACGATGCTATGGTCATGAAGGCGGCAATGGAGAGGTACGCGAATGACAAAAGAGTGACTCAGCTGTTCAGAAAGCACCACCGGTGGGATGCGGTAAAAAATGAAGCGAAGTGGAAAGGACAACATGGTCCTGGTAGTGGAACCGACTCCACTTCCAAGAGAAGCCGTCTAGGACCTTCTGGTGAGTACAGCTCTAGCGACGCAACAGGCGACACGGAGGAAGAGCGTCCAATGGGCCGCGATAGGGCCAAGACCGCGGCACGTAAGGGCAGGAGGAAGGGGAAGGAAACCTCATCAAGCAGTGAGGTAGGAAGTAAATCCTTCGCGATGAGTAACATGATGCAGGGTTTAGTGAAGGCTAAGCTATTCAAGCAATGGAACAAAATGAAAGACCGACCAACCGCCGACATGAACGAAGCAGAAAAGTGCAAACATGCGAAGGCCATCAAGATGGTGGAAACAGAGCTTGGTCTGGAAGATGACAACGAGGAGGAGGAGCTGGAACAAGAGGAAGAAGAGTAGAATTTTTATTTATTATGTAATTTTTAATTTTTATTATGCAATTTTATTAATTATTATGTAATCGGTAACATTTTAAGTTGAATAAAATAATTTTCTTGCATTATTTTGAATGTCTAAAATAAATCGAGTGAAATAACTTAATGTGAAAAGGAAATGGTGATGTGGAGGAGAGAGAAGTGAGAGTGGGGACTATAGCCCATGCATTGGCAAGGTAGGGTGAGAGTGAGAGAAAAGCTGACGTGGCGGGGCGGGAGTCGGGCGGTGCATTGGCACCAGCCTAACAGCGACAAACATGGCCATCAGGTGGTACATGAGAGATGAGACTACACCATCATCTTTTGCTAGGCATCGACGCCAAAAAAAAAGATACTAGTAACAAAATCATCTCTAAATGCTAACTATTGACTAAAACAGAAGTCAACACCTAGATCAAATCTGACTTCTAATCTAGTACTACTACTGAACATGACTTCTTACAAAACGCCTGAGGAAGAGTCGCCGTCTTCAAGCAGCACCGCCGCGGCAGCGAATTTGTCGGCCACCGCGGCACCGTGGCTCTGCGCACTCCTGGCAGTGGCTTCCGCTGCGCCCGCGCAAGCTGCTCGCGAACCACCGCCACCCAAGAACAGTACCGGCATTCTGTACGGCCTCGGCGCCGGCACCGGCAGGTCGGCCTCGGCACGCGTCTCGCCGGCACGATGTACGGCCACCGACGTGGCCACATCCACCTCTTGTTCCACGAGCTCACCACGCCCACGGCGTCCCTGGTACGCACCATTAAGGATCGTCTCGGCCAGCTCACCGCCGCGACACCATTTCCGCCGGACGTGGCGCGCCCGGAGGCTGACCATGGAGCAGCTGTCCGTGAGCCCCGCCGGACGCCGGGACAGCTCCTCTAGCATGCGGTCCGAGCCGCCAAATCACGGCGACATTTTTCGATGCCCCGCTCCTTCGGTCCTTTCAGCCGCCGCGGCGGAGCCGGGAGTGCGTGAGCAGCTCCCGCGCCAGCATCAACGCTGACGAGGCCGATCTCCGGCATGAGCTTACAGCGCTTGTAGGAGGCGACGTGACAAGGAGCAGCTTAAAGCAGAAACACGCGAGCCGACAGTGGAGCGCAAAGAGGAGACTCGACGTTGCATGATATTCCGGACGCCATCGTCGACAGCTTGGTACCCAGCATCTGAATAGAAGTCGCCGGCGGCCACCATGATATCCGCTACATGCTCCGCCTCAACCGGCGGCCACCATCGTCGACAGCTTGGTACCTGATACGTCTCCAACGTATCGATAATTTCTTATGTTCCATGCTACTTTATTGATGATACCTACATGTTTTATGCACACTTTATGTCATATTCGTGCATTTTCTGGAACTAACCTATTAACAAGATGCCGAAGTGCCGCTTCTCGTTTTCGCTGTTTTTGGTTTCGTAAATCCTAGTAACGAAATATTCTCGGAATTGGACGAAATCAACGCCCGTGTTCCTATTTTGCCCGGAAGCATCCGGAACACCCGAGAGCCGCGCAGGAGGGGCCCTGTGGGCCCCAGATGATAGGGTGGCGCGGCCTGGGCCCTGGCCGCGCCAGCCTATGGTGTCGCCGCCTCGTCAGCCCTCCGACTCCGCCTTTTCGCCTATATAAAGCCCCTGCATCGAAAACCCTTGAAGAGGAAGCCACGGTACGCGAAACCTTCCAGAGCCGCCGCCATCGCGAAGCCAAGATCTGGGGGACAGGAGTCTCTGTTCCGGCACCCTGCCGGACGGGGAAGTGCCCCCGGAAGGCTTCTCCATCGACACCGCCGCCATCTCCACCGCCATCTTCCTCACCGCTGCTGCTCCCATGAGGAGGAGTAGTTCTCCATTGAGGCTCGGGGCTGTACCGGTAGCTATGTGGTTCATCTCTCTCCTATGTACTTCAATACAATAATCTCATGAGCTGCCTTACATGATTGAGATTTATATGATGATGCTTGTAATCTAGATGTCATTGTGCTAGTCAAGTGAGTTTTACTTATGTGATCTCCTGGAGACTCCTTGTCCCACGTGTGTAAAGGTGACAAGTGTGTGCACCGTGTGGGTCTCTTAGGCTATATTTCACGGAATACTTATTCACCGTTATGAATGGCATAGTGAAGTGTTTATTTATATCTCTTTATGATTGCAATGTGTTTTGTATCACAATTTATCTATGTGCTACTCTAGTGATGTTATTAAAGTAGTTTTATTCCTCCCGCACGATGTAATGGTGACAAGTGTGTGCATCCGTGTTAGTACTTGGTTTATGCTATGATCATGATCTCTTGTAGATTGCGAAGTTAACTATTGCTATGATAGTATTGATGTGTATTATTCCTCCTACATAAGCATGAAGGTGACGAGTGTGCATGCTACGTTAGTACTTGGTTTAGTCGTATTGATCTATCTTACACTCTAAGGTTACTTAAATATGAACATTGAATTGTGGAGCTTGTTAACTCCGCATTGAGGGTTCGTGTAATCCTACGCAATGTGTTCAACATCCAACAAGAGTGTAGAGTATGCATTTATCTATTCTGTTATGTGATCAATGTTGAGAGTGTCCACTAGTGAAAGTCTAATCCCTAGGCCTTGTTCCTAAATATCGCTATCGCTGCTTGTTTACTCGTTTTATCGCGTTACTACTGTCTACGTTACTACCGCATGTTTACTTCCTGCAATATTACTACCATCAACCGCACGCCGACGAGCTATTTTCTCGGCGCCGTACTACTGCTCATATTCATTCATACCACTTGTATTTCACTATCTCTTCGCCGAACTAGTACACCTATTAGGTGTGTTGGGGACACAAGAGACTTCTTGCTTTGTGGTTGCAGGGTTGCATGAGAGGGATATCTTTGACCTCTTCCTCCCTGAGTTCGATAAACCTTGGGTAATCCACTTAAGAGAAACTTGCTGATGTCCTACAAACCTCTGCTCTTGGAGGCCCAACACTGTCTACAAGAATAGAAGCACCCGTAGACATCAGTACCTCACAAGTTTGTGAAAGAATTTTACTGAACTAGATCATGAACCGAAACCAGTGAACCGCAAAAAATCCTACCTCCTACAGATGTCCAAGAACAGGACAACAAAGGGAAAAATAAGAATACCTCTTGAGCTATTCTGCTCTGCTAGTTGCATGTAACCATGCCATTTCTTGATGAGCTCAAACAACAACCAATCTGAAAACAACAACCAAAATAAGAAGAAAAGAGAGATAAACAAGATATCCGCGAGATGTGTGGGTGGATGCTAGTTGTATGGTACTCTAGAGGAAGAAGAAAGCTGTTGCTCTGCTCAAGCTAGAGGCAGACACCTCGTGGGGCACCAGAAATCAAGAAACAGAAGAGAATACCACTCAGAATTAAGACTTAAAAAGGAACACAAACAAAAAAATGTGGTTAAATATGTAGAGCAACAACCAAATCACGAACCAACAAGAACAAAATAGAATCCCTGGCGAGATTTGGGAGATTTTGTCTCGTACCTTTCCTTGTACCTGGTAGGATCACTAGCGCCGCCGTCGTCGGTGCCGTAGCTTCCATCTTGGACGCCCGGGTGTACAGGACGCTCCACTCCCCTCGTCCGGAAAGATGCCGAAGGGCGAGGCGGCCGGATGCATCAGGTCAGTGGCGTCCGCGAGGATGGGGAACACATCGTCAGCCGACACATCCCTTCCCAGCAGCTCATCCATTGTTCTGCCCCAGGCAGCTCAAAGGATTTTGTTGGATCGGGAGGAAGAATCAGCGAGGCGACGTGTTCTTGGATGGGGAAGAATTCATCCGTTGATTCGGCCCCTTCCAAGCTGTGGGGAATGCCTGCACGTGGACCAAGACACCATCAGTACTTAGTACACCAGCAAGGCAAGGAGAGGGGAGTGATAGAAAAAATGGAGGACGCACAACAACGTGATGTACCAGCGCGCCGGCGGCACGGTGGAGAGTACACAAGTTGGAGTAGCTGCACCACCGAGCAGCCACGCCGGCGGCCAAAGGCAGGTGGTGCAAATTCGGCAAGGTGGGGCGCGGAGAAAAAGATCTGAATTTTAACCGGCGACGAGAACGTGATTTCGGCTGGAGGTACTAGAAGTAGAGAAGAAAGGGCATGTTGATTATCCGGGCCGGCATCTCTAGGTTCAAGATGGGGCGAAAAGTCTGCGCTCATCGGCGGGTCATGCGGAGGAAAGCAAGGGAAAAGAGCAAATTACACTGTTCGTCCCAATACTTGTGCTGTAGGTGCACTTTCGTCCCAGTTCTTGTAAACTGTGGTGGAGTAGTCCCAATACTTGTGTCAAGGAGCATAAGTAGTCCCATTCTGTCCGAATCACAAGTTTCTCCTCTCAGATGGCGCCACGTGGCAGTTTGGACTCTGTTTTGTGATCTTGCTTACAACCCCGTGTAATTCGTTACGTGGCGCAAAGAAGCCCTCCCGCAGACCAGGCCACAAAAATAAATGCCAGGAGATATTCAGTTTCGTGCGGCCGCCAGTGTGGTTGGAATAGAAGGAAGGCGCCGCGACGGCGTGGTTGTCGCCGCAGTCGTCGTCCCTGCCGACGATTTCGCCGCGTAGATCATGGAGCCGTCGTACCGAGGGTGGCAGGACCGGCCGCCGGACTACGGTACGTCGTCAGTTTCCTCGATTTCGCTATGAATTTCGCTTCCGCCTTGCTGCTGTAACCGTGGGGTTTGTGGTTCGTCGGCGGCGATGATGTCGAGCGATTTATTGGTTGTAATCGATGAAACGGACATGGATTAGGTAGTCTGTAGTTGTATGAAGTGCATGTTTTAGAGAAAATCTTCTGAGCAGATTTGGTCCAAGAAAGGGTTTTGCTTTGGTTCTTGGCGGCACGGATTTGCACAAAGAAGTTACCTTTCATGTTGTTCTATGATAATAGTTTTGATGTACGTAGTAGATAGAGTGGTTTAGGGTGATTTGATCATATGCCCTGTTCCTTGCTGTGAAGTTGGTCCAAGAAAAGGTTGTGCTTTGGTTCTTGGCGGCACGGATTTGATCAATTTGTCCAAAGAAGTTAACTTTATATTGTCCCGTGATAATATCGACGATATATATACTTGATGTAGTGGTTTAGGATGATTTTTACTGATATATATACATGCCCTGTTCCTTGCTCTTATTATTCAGTTAAAAATTCAGTTATCTGTTGAACATTTGACAGCTTTTTGCTTACAATTGTGTTCAGGAAATAATCCTCATTTGTTTACTGTGGAGATTGAGCATAATGGGTTTTTTTGTGGTTTGAGGGACAATCTCACATACACAAGTGGAACTGTTGATTACTTTGACTACTGCCACACTGAAACTTTTTCTATGCTGTGGCTTGAAGAATTTATGCATCACTTCGATTACCAATTTGATGGTAGGCTGCACTTGTACTGGATGAAGCCAGGGCAGGATATAATGGATGGAGTTCAAGAGTTGAGGGAAGAGAAGGATGTTCTTCATATGATGTCCTTTCTGAACCAGAGCAAGACTGTGTGTGTGATAGTTGATCACACAAATTTTCTCAGTACTTTGAGGCCTGACATGATTAACAGATCTGATATTCAAATTGAAGAGGGTCAAGGCAATAATTCTCCTGCTGCTGATCAAGGACAATGGAATACTTCTGCTGTTGCTGATCAAGGACAAGGCAATACTTCTGCTGGTGAAGATGATACTGACAGTGATTCAGATTTTGTTGACAGTGACAATGAAATCGAAGAGGGTGACGATGACTTATTTCTTGACAATGTGGACAGAGATGTAGACGATAACAACGATGTGCAAGACACTGTTGAAATTGAAAATGAGCATGCTTTAGATGACACTGACCTACACTTGAGAGAAGAAGATGAGAAGCAGTTGCAGTCCACATTCAAAGTATTCAACCCTGCTGTCGATATGGATAATCCAGTATTCAAACCAGGAATGGTTTTTGGTACTGTGAAAATGCTGAGGGAAGCACTAGCAGCATATAGTGTCAGGAACAGAGTTAAGGTGGTGAAGGTGAAGAATGACCAGAGAAGAATTGATGCAATTTGCAAGCCTGGGTGCACTTGGTTTCTGAAAGCTACAAAAGACAGCAGGAAAGAAGGTGCTTTTACAGTGAGGAAATATTGTGGGAAGCACACATGCAAGGCACAATGGGAAATCCAGGCACTCACTGCTCCCTTTCTTGCTAGGAAATTTCTTGATGAAGTCAGGGACAACCAGAAGATTGACTTAGCTACATTTGCAGCAAAAGTACAGAGGGAATATAACTTGTGCCCAAATAGATGGAAATTGGGCAGGGCAAGAAAACTAGGAGAGGGCTCATGTTGCTACAAACAGATCACATGGTTCAGTTCCAGAAGAAAGTTCATTTGTTGTTGCAGCTAGAGCTACAATTCCAGCAGCTAGAGTTAGAGCTACAACTGCTACTACCAGGGGAAGAGGAAGAGCATCAACTGCTAGGGGAACAGGAAGAACATCAACAGCAGGGCAAGCCAGAGGGAGAGGAAGAGAATCAACAACAGGTCAAGCCAGAGGGAGAGGAAGAGAATCAACAACAGGGCAAGCCAGAGGGAGAGGAAGAAAAAGAAGCTACAACAGTGCAAATGTTCCTGACAGCCCCTCACTTCCTGATCTGAATGCAACTGCTGCAGAAGAGGAGATTCAAATAACACAAAATGCACCAACCAATCCAAGTTACAGGCCATGTTGTGACTTTGAGTGCACAAGTTACTCAGATAAATGCATGTTTTCCTTGTAGCTTGTTCTCTGTCAACCATACTTGTTTACTGCCAAGATTTGGTCTATGTCAGTACATGTTGAAACTATTCAGTGAATTATGAAGAATGATTTGGTCTATGTTGACACTATTCAGTGAATTATGAAGAATGATTTGGTCTATGTTGACACTATTCAGTGAATTATGAAGAATGATTTGGTCTATGTTGACACTATTCAGTGAATTATGAAGAATGATTTGGTCTATGTCAGTCAATTATATTTTTGCAGTTTATTCCAGTACATGCAACAATGCTGTCCAATATTTTAGTTTATTACAGTTGCACATTGGTATATTCCAGTAGAAGAAACATTGTTGCACATTGCTGTCCAGTACTTCTTGCAGTTGCACATTGCAATATTCCAGTAGAAGAGAAGCAATAATTTTATTCATCATATTCCAACACATTGTCACAGAAAGGCATTGCACATTACAGAATCTGATACACACATCTGGCACTACACATTGTCACTAACCATCAAAGCAACTACACCATAGATAATTGCACATATAGCTACAATTATGACAATTGCTACTTCCTTCTTATCCCTTGCTCTCATCTCAATTCTGTGAAGCTTCTCCATCCTTTTCCTCTCCTTGATCATTTGCTTCACCTGCAGCTCCAATTCTACCACTCTCCTCTGAAGAAATTCATCTCCTTGATCTGTTCTGGCTCCTCCAGCATGTGTGTGCAACACATTCTTCTTCCCAGCTTGAATCATCGATTCCTTCCTCGCAACATCGCCATCGACAGTGGCATCACCAGCACAGGGGCAATCCATGTAAAAAACCTCACCAGTCAACTCCCAGCACTCTTCGTCGACGGCGGGGTTGTCGCCGTCGCCAGCGACTGCAGGTCCCCTTGCTTTGTCCAATGCGAGATCGGTTTTCGACCCGACCATCCCTGCTCCGCTCCGCCGCGTCGTGGAAGGCCTCTTGCACCGCTTCGCCGCGCGCCGCTCGTGGCGTCGCCGCTCCTACCGTCTCGTGGCGTCGCCGCTCCTACCGTCTCGTGGCGTCGCCGCTCTCTCCTCCTGTCGCGCCGCCGCTCTCTCCTCCTGCCAGATTTAGGGATTAGAGGCAGCTGATTTGGGGAAAAGAAAATGGACAAATCCAGAAATTACACGCAAAGGACGGGGGGTATCAGCAAGATCACAAAACAGAGTTTAAACTACCACGTGGCGCCATCTGAGAGGCCAAACTTGTGATTCAGACAGAATGGGACTACTTATGCTCCTTGACACAAGTATTGGGACTACTCCACCACAGTTTACAAGAATTGGGACGAAAGTGCACCTACAGAACAAGTATTGGGACGAACAGTGTAATTTGCTCAAGGGAAAAGTAAAAAAGGTGATGTGACAGATTAAATAAGCTGTAATGGAATAGGTGAGAGAAAATGTTCAACCGATCCCAGCCAGCGCGAATCTCTAGGAAACAATCAACGGCACATGATACATCCACACCCATGCTTGGGTGTACAAAATCCACTCTCATTATTCTTTATGTAATATTGACTTATTCTTTTACTTGATCTTATTGATGAGATAATTTTACAATTGTCCAACACACTCAAGTTAATTAAATTCAAGGCAAGATGTGGCTGAAACTTATAAATATGCCACGCTCATTTGCATGAGTGTTACCCATAAATCTCCAAACAAGAGACTCATAGATGACACCATACTTTAATATTCATTGATAAACCACAAGAGGATACATGATAATGCTCCATGAGCTCACACAAGCCTAAAAGATATTGATAAGTAAATGATAAAAGCAAAACACACCATGACTAGATAGATATGATAGCTAGTAAAGATAAAGACTAGGTAGAACTCCCCCAAGCTTGACGTTTGTGAAGCTCTTTATTTCTCTTCCTTCTTGACTTCATGATAGTTCTCTTCAAGTTCTCCAATGATACTCATCATAAGATTGTAAGCTTGCTCAAACTTGCTTGAAGCTTCTCCCAGCTTTCCCATGAGGTTCTTCTCCCTTGTTTCCTTGTTGGGCTTCCACTCCGGGCTTCGTACTTTTACATTCGGGATCTTACGGTCCCATTCACCAGGATAGTTCTCTTGAGCAAGAAGTTGGAATTCCCTATCAATAAGAGTAGATACCATGTTTCTGCTAGCAAGAGCGTGCCTAGGAGCCTTCCCTCCGGTGCTCATGAACGCGTTCTGCCTCTTGTTTCCAAGAGGCACGTTCACCCTCACCGCAACAACAGGGATAGGATCAGGTGGTGAAGGTGGTGCAGACGCGAGGTGGACGAAGGGCTTGTATTTTCCCTCTTCTTCTTCTTCTTCCATCTCCTCCATGTCAGGCTTGATGTCTTCATCATCCGAGAAGTCCTTCCTCTTCCTATTCCTCCTCCACATGGACGTGGGGTTGTTCCCATCGAGTTCATCATCATCCTTGTCCATGGAGGAGAATTGGAAAGAGTCTCCCGAAGACATGGATAAAACCCCGACAGACAGAAACAACGAAAACAAAGAACACTCGAAAGCTCTTGGTGCGATATTAGATCAACAAAAAGGGATATATACTGAGGTTTTTAGGTCAAAATGAAGCGTCGGGGTCCAAAACGAGACGGAACGGGACTCCGAGGGGCAAAAGGGGTAGGCCCACGCGGCCAGGGAATCTAGCCACGTGGGGTGTTCCCTTTTCCTCCTCGGGGCTCCGAATTTTTACAGCTCCAAATTTAGAGCTTCTGTTGGAGGTGAATATAGTCTCACGCGCGAAACACGGATGGAGCGCACTGCAAAGTGCTTTTCAGTGCTAAAATTTAACGCGACTATTGAAGATGTTCTTAGTTCATTTGTCTTGTCTCCTGGCGTCAAATTAAAACATAATATAGGAGTAGCCAGTATCGATCGAGCAGCAATCAGTACATATCTGATAGCTAGTGTTTGCGACTTCAGATTCATGGGGAAAATACTACTTACTTATTCAGTATTTCTTACATCCCACGTAGCCGCCATCCTCCTCTCCCGAGCGGCAGCGGAGGATCCGCCTGCCCTGCCCCGAGCAGCCGCCCCTGGACCGCGCGGCCGCACCTCAGCTGCCGCTGATGCTGGCCTGGGCCCTGGCTCCGGCCCCGGCGGCAGTGGCGGCGGCCCTTCCGTTGAACGATGAGGGGGAGGAGAGGGTTTCCGCGGCGGCATTCCATGGGAGGTGATGATGCGCCGGTGGAGGAAGCCGGGCGGCACGGCTACTTGGCCGGGGTCTGATGCTCCCCGTCGGTAGCCATGGAGGATTCGGTGGAGTGGTGGCGGCCTCCACCCCCGGTGACGGTTCGGCGGTGGTACACATGATCCGCGCTGCCGTCCTCTTCCCTGGTGATCCGGCAGGATGGACTGGCGGCGTGGGGGCAGCTGGTCTTGCTTTGTTTTTGGTGGCGGTCCTCGGGTTTCTCGCAAGCGAAGATGAAGATCTACCGGAGGTCAGTTTGCCTTGATCTGGCTGGAGAGACGAGTTCCGGAAAGCTCCGCCGGCGAATGAAACAGTGCATCTTTTGCCTGGAGTTTGCTGGATCGGGTGGTATTCGATCGCACGCACCCATGTTTTTATTCCGACCGTTTGGTTCTGGAGGGAGCGGCACGAAGCTCTATTCTGTGTTGACATCAAGTGACTTTTTGGTCCATGGTGAAGTCAGAAGAAGGAATATCATGAAGGCCGGATTGGCGGACTGACTAATTAAAGGAGGTTCGAGTCTCCGTGATGCTGACGGATTTGCTTGGCGTTCCGGGCTCCGCATCAGTGGTATGCATGTGGGGGCTGCAACACAGCTGAAGTTCATAGTCTTACATCCGAGGGTGAAAACCCAAGATCTGGTCTTAACTGGTTGTGCCTGACAATGACCTTGTTGGAGGCATTATTTTGAGAGTGGGGACTATCTTCAGGGTGAAAACCTAAAACCTTTGGTCGGGCGACGACGGGCTGGTGCACTGTTCCCTTCTTGGAGGCGTTGCTTTTCGAGAGTTTGTATTTCAGGTGTTGCCACGGTGGTGGTTGTATTGCTATTGCTAGGTCCGAAATGTTGTAGCGGGACTTTTATTTCTTAGTTTTCTTTACTCTTTTTTTGGCTGTGTGCATCCGTACTGTCACTAGGACGGGGCGTTGTTGCAGAGGCTTGGTGTAATTGGTATCTTTGATATTAATATATTTCATTTATCTAAAATATCTCACGTAGTAGAGATGAAAGGCCAACTTGGAAACTTTACCATTTTGTATGAGAACCTGATATATGTCACACAAATCAGCAGCGCCTTTCATTTTAAGCCAATCATATGCTCCAGAAAAAAGGTTGGCATTCATACATTTCACCAGAACTGCACCCACCCTTTACAGATTTGCTCATAATAGGCAAGGTTCTTTGCTCTTATTATGCAATGATTTCTTTCTCCAACTAGTTCTCTCTCCACTTCCTCAATGTACCATATCTAGGATAGGTATTCGGTTACTGACTGCCATAGTGCCTTACCAGTTATTATAACCAACCCGGAGAAAGGAGCACCCATGTTCTCTTGAATCCTTCACCAGCCTAGCAACTCTCCCTGAATTTTTTGTCGCTCTCTTTCTATTGATCCTGCTTCACTCATTTAGAGTGCTCGTGAAGCATATTATTATATGATGATAGGTACTGAATCTGGTTGTCCTCAGTTCAGGTGGAATTATTCCTACTTTTTCTTTTGAGGTCGAATTATTCTTACTGTAGTCCATGTCACCAAGTAAAGAAACATGCAGTAACCAACTGATATTAAAGAAACTCTGCATTCCAGAGACATTCTTCAAATTTTGATGCCACTGCATGATACATACCTTCCATCCATGATCCTTTGCTTCATAGATGTATCTATTTACCAAAAATAGCTCGCATGGCCCCTTTTAGGACTTATGGCCCATAGATAGTGAGGGCAATAAAATATGCTGTAACTGACGGTGAGCTCTGGAGGTGGAAGAGGCGAAGAACCGTCTTGGCCGCAGAAGCAAGCAAGAATCCTGCTACCACTTGGCGTGAGCACTTTGAGCCTACTAACAATAGCCCTCAACGGTCCGGGAGGCGCTGCACCAACCAAAGTGTGTGACCGGCACACTGATGATGGAGTGTCGGTTTGCAATAAGTTTGCCAGTCACGAATGTTAGATGGAAGAGGGCTTAAACCAGGTGATGAAACAAGATGTGCACATTTGCAAGTAACAAGCGAATTAAGGTGATTTCAGCAAATCAGATTATGCGGTATCTGAAAGTTCCTTTACTTCTCTGCAACTAGTCTTCAGAAACGTGTGAGTAAAAGGCAAGATGGGCCTCAGTCGTAGACACTGAAAAACGACCAACACAATCAGCAAGTAAACATCGACTGTCAGTATACTCACACGGCCACACGGCTAGGATGAGTGTGAAGATGGCTCCGGGCGAAAACCCTGCCCGGTTCCCGGTGCCAACGACACAATGGCACCTAAGGGTGTCGTTCATCTTCTTTGAGGAGTTGCCATGAAGTCTGTTTTTTTTCTCCCTCATATTGGTCTTTTATCTCTGGATTGGGCGACGACGACACATTTTTTAGACAGAAGGATCGAGCAGAGCCCAGTTTTAAATTAATAAAGCTCCATGGCCAACAAGGTTCACACAACAGAAAAGCAGGTAGCAACACACATAGACAGACAGCCCGCATCACGAAGGCTGGACACACATAGCGTCACACATAGACAGCCCGCAGCACGATGGCTGGACACACACAGCAAGTCTGAAAGAATCCTAAAACAGCAAACGCCACAAGGCGAACAAGAAGACTCAGACTACCACGTCATCTACATCATCCCGTGTCGCCGCATGAAGAGCCCAGATCTTCTCAATCACCCTCTGAATGTCTTCTCGATCCGTCCGTCTAGCCACGAGTTTCCACACCTGAAGATACATAGACAGTTTATAGAGGCAATCAGCCGGCTGGGATGGGAAGATCCCCTCTATTGTGAACTTGTTTCTCAAATTCCATAAAGTCCAACATAGGGTTGCGTAGCAGATCCCAAGGACTCGCTTCATTTTCGTAGATTGATTATGCAGGGTCCTACAAGTATCCGCAAAGCAAGAGGGGTTTTATGAACAGGATAGCGGGGTCCCTAACTGCACTCCACAAGAATTTGGCAGGCCCGCACTCAAAGAAGATGTGATTAGTGTCTTCAATCTCTCCACAAAGGGCACATCTGCCCATGGAGGGGCCTCGACGGTGCCGGATGTTGGCATTTGTCGGAAGGCTTTTCCGCACCAGCTGCCAGAGGAAATTTCCCTTGTGGATGCTGCTATGTTGACTCCGGTGATGTTTCGAGCCGGATCCAGCAACACCCTATGCTCTTCTGTTGATGCCAAGGAGGTAGAGACATCATGCATTGGACAACCTCTTTTAGCTTTTGCATGTTGTAGGCTCTTTCTATACTTTTTAAGGTTCTTTTTCTTTTTCTTTTCAATTTGAGGTTTCATTGTAAGTTGGTAACCCAGCGAAGACTTTCGTTTACTCTCCTCGCTGGTAAAGCTTAGTTAATTCAGGGCTCTTTGAGCTTCAATCTAGTCTAGAAAAAAGGGAACAATATGTCTGTAGATCCATAATTTCCTCGTGGAGTCGCAATAAAGTATATATACACGCGCCATAACAACTGCATGCTCTATCAAATCCGATCTAAATAGAAAATTGCAGTCATCTACTCCATGACCAATATGCATCCTGGTGCCGTGGTGCTTCTGTGTATACATGCGCCATGACCTACTCCATTAAATCCGATCAGAACTTCAGAAGTGGATGTGGACTTGACGAGTGAGCAAACCGGCGGACGTACGTACGTATTCGGTACTCTGTACCGTGTACTGCGGAATGCAGACCTCTCTCCTGCCCGCGTACGGATAAAGTTAGGAAACGTTCCCATTTCATTCGCCTAGCTAAACGGTGCCAGCGGCCCCTCCACCTGCACCTCCACCTCCATCACCGGCCCCACCGGCATATGCTCCGCCGCTGCCGAACTGGCCATGGGCGATCCCGAACATCGCCGACCTGACCTAGGTTCCTAGAGACGGGGGCGAGGAGTAGGCTAGGTTTAGGGTTTTAGCATGCCATGGCCTTTTCATGTTTTCATGTTTAATATTTTTAACGGTATGCAAATTATTTTATTTTAATATTAAAAATGGGAACAATGGAATGCATATTGCAGCTAGGCACCTAAGACGCAAACAGTCGGTCTCGACCCAAAGACCAATTTCGCGTCCGCAACCAACGCAGACGGACACGTACGATTATATTTTTGCGTCCGAATACGTCGGACCGCTGGAGATGCCTGCAACAATATAAAATGAAACAAATATTAGTGCAAGGTGAGGAATGACCACTCACTCACTCAGTGATCCGAAAGGTCAACGGTACACCAATTCCTACTTGATGTTAAAGATCTAGAGGGTAATGGTATTCGTGTGAGGAAGTGACGAATTCTGAATATTTTGAAGACAAGATGAAGGTTCATCAGAAGAAGGAAGCAAAATTATGGAAAGCAACCACAATACTCTGAAGGAAGTGCCAATTAAAATTCATTCTTTACCTCAACAAAGGAGTACTTTAGTACATAAGAAGCATGAAGGTGAGAAATATGGTGATTATGGTGAAGAACCATAGTCATTATAGAAGAGGGAATGCATGGGAGATCACTCAGGATACTATATTCATAGTGTCAGCTAGTGGTTCTCTTGCAAAATAAACCCTGAAGGAAGGAAGATGACCTATGAAACCATAGCAGATATAAGAAGACCACAGCTGGTATCAGAAGACCGCAGTTGGTATAGGATCAATACTGGGAGATAAAGTAGAAGATGTCTCGTCCAGTCGAGTAGAACCTATAATAGAGTCCATTTTTAGATAACAAATAGCCACAATTGATATCAACTAGTCCATAATTGGATTCCTCATACCAAGAAGTTGTGAACAAATAAAATTTTGTCAACCAAATAGCAATGACCTATAATCATTTAGTCGAAGAATTAACATTGGAAGTCCACAATTGAGTGGATATGCCACAAAGATTCTTCGTGAGACTTTTAGAAAGGTACAAACCATAAGTTAGACCTAGACCAATATTCTAACCATCAATCCAATTGCTGGAAGAAAAGGAGTTGAAGACCATAAGTAAACCCTAAGGGGTAGAGTAAAGATTGAGATGGATATACAAAGACTCAATACTTTAAGCTAGATAGAAGCAGAAGGTCTGAACTGAGAGGAAGTTCGATCTTATTTTCATAAGATTGTTGAACACTACTTCCGGAAGGATGTCAGACCAGAAGCCGAGGATCATACCTCGAGGAAGTAAGAAGTGGACTATAACTTGAGAAAGTGAGTAAAATTTACTCAGAAGTACGGAAGCTCAAGTAAGCTAAGTCTAATGAAATTGGTCGAAGGAAATACTATAGACCAAATACAGCTCAAGAAAGCCAAAGACCAAAGGAAATTGACCATACCAGAACCACAGACTAATAGAATGATTCCTTTCATGGAACCTAAATGAATCTAAAGAGTTATAGGTATCAATTATAAACCATGATTGGATGGACTATATAAGTCTAATCCATTATTAGAAAAATAAACCATCACGACCAATTCCATAGTTAGTACCTTATTAAGCACCATTCCTGCAATTTTGGTAGTAAGGGAAAAACAAAGACCTATTTTATCAAATAGGAGATTGTTATCCAATAAGTCCTCAATTAAGACTATCAGGACAAGAAGAAGTCCCAATCATTGAATATTCAATGAGAAAGGAAACAAGTTTATAATATTGGAGGAAATCATGGAGGTAAAGGAAGTAATAGTTGTTGGATGACAAACACTAATGGATTCCAGGAAGAATCTGGACAAGAGATGTATTCAATTATATCCAGTAAGATCACCATGGAGTTCGAGAAAAGATTTAGACTGTACAAGTCAGATCCACACTCCGGGAACGTAAGAGAGTGCAAACTTCGAGGACGAAGTTTAGTTTAAGGGGTAGAGACTGTAATATCCTAGTATTTGGGGTTACAAAAAAAGAGGAAAAAGATGTGTGCATTGCATTCATGCATAGAAAATCCGGGGAATTTTCGCGCTTTAAAATAAAACAATCCACAATGAATCGAAGTTTCACTTGATCTTGGTGGAATTGAAGTAGCTCATCAAGTCAAGCGCTATAAACCTTAATGTGACTTTGATAAAACCTAGTTTTGGGTAGAGATGATTTGATCTAAGGGATTAGATCAAATGGAACTAATAATCAACATAACAACACTTTACTCAATGATCACTTGCTTGATCCTATAAAAGATTATAATATGGTAATACTTGTCATAACTTAGGAACACCTATTCAATTAAAAATGAAGTAACAATATAATGGAGAAACCATTCTTGACTTATCTTTTCCATGTCTTAAACCAATCCATGATCCTACCATGAATATCATGGTAATCATTCCACCTCACTTTTGGATTCATGACAAGGAGATCAACTCTAGAAATATAGATTATTCTCTATTCCAAGCATAATGTGTATCAAACATAGAGAAGTGAGAGTTCTATTATAATTATTAGAGAAGCATAACAACCTTTGAGGAAAACCTTGGATATAAATATCCATATGATTACAACATTGTCTTCAAGAGGAACCCTAGAGTATTATTCAAGCCTTCCCAAATGAGAGAGACCATTTATTCTAAACCTAGCTTTACCTATTAATGAACAAAGGACAACCTTTGAACTAAAGTATTAGGATGTAAACCATTTTCCTTGGAGTGTTGAGATAACCTAATATCACATGGAATAATACCATATCCATGAATTGATAAAGTAAGGAGGAGATTAATTCAACCAAGATAGCCAAGTGGAGTTTTAGACTTGATATCTATTGAGACATGGTGAATACACCATAAACCCTAGAATAAACCATTCCTTTATAAGAGAGCCCAAGCTAAGGTGTTACACTCAAGAAAGTTAAAGCCAACACTTGAATGTGAGGGAGAGAACTATCCATATAACTAGATGATTATATCATCATTGATTAAGTAGACCCTAACATAATATCTAAGGCATTCTCCTGGGATATAAACTTCAGAGGCAACCTTGGTAGTCCCATTCAAGAAGGTAAATTAGAAGTACTATACCCTAGTTGATCAAGACAATGCTTGATCATGGAAGAGAGAAACCTATATAATGAGAGACACCTTAGGAAGCCAAACCTTGATCATTATAAATTGAGTGATGATCATAAACCCTAAGAACTTGAGGTAGAGTTATTAAAAACAAGTTGATCATGCTTAATCCATGATCATGCTCATGAGGTATGTGAGGATAAGTTAAATCTTAATAAGATAAGTAGACATCATTAACCACATGAAATTATAAGGAGATCAATAGTAAGCAACCCTAGGCTTATATCCTATCCCTAACTTTATAACCACTTGGTGATCATAAGTAGAATTCTACCACATCTACATTCCACATATTCTTCACCTAAGAAACATAAGAAAACCTTAGAGTAAAACTCCATACTTAATATGGTGAGAAACCATACATCCATATGACCAAAGTTAACTATAAAAAGATCTACAACCAATATAGTTACTTTAATGATAAATTGGGGATAATAATAGTAGTTAAATTGGTAGAAGATAAAACCAATTCTCAAATCCTTAGTAATTAGAGAAGCACATAAGATGTGAAGCAAGTAACCATATTACCATGGTTAGGGGAGATTAAACCCTAGCCAATGAATTATGGTGTCATCTCCACTCTACAAACTAGAAGTATATCTCAACCCTAGTTTATGCATCACTATGGTGATCATAATATAAACCTAGGCCATAAATTGAGATTCAAACCATATGTCATTAAATAAATATAATTAGAACCCTAAAAGTACTCACTAGTCAGATCTTATATTTCAATTATTGAGGATAAGGAACACCTAGTGCCAAACCCTATAATGAAACTCAAGTGTGGTGATCAACCACCTATCCTCATAATCAAGAACAAACCATGATGAGGGTAATGTCTACACTAGGTAATTAAAGATGTTGTTAAACATAATCCTAGTGCCACCTTTGAAATAGGGTTATCATCAAACCTATAAAACATTAATAAAATATTGCTCACATGAAATAATATGCAAGTGATTAATCCCTCAAATGGAAACCAAGACACAATAACAATCTCTTAAAAACTTTGAGATGAAAGTATCCACCCTCATAATTCCAAGCAGAATTGGTTGTATTGTAAAAAGAGAATTAAAGGGAACCTATAAAATTCATGATTAATTGTTATTTTGAATAAATTCATAAATATGTAATAGAATCTCATTTAAAATAATTTCTCCAAATAGAATTGGGGAAATAGTAGTCAGGAAACTAAATCATAATTAAAATAACATAATTAAAATTATTGCAAATAGTATTCAAAAATGAATTCAAATTGAAAATATAAAACAGAAAATAAAAACAGAAAGAGAAAAGGAAGAAAAACCTACCTGGACTTACCTGGCCGCCACAGCCCACCAGCAGCCCAGCTGCCGAGCCTAGCACCGGCCCAGAACACAGCCCAAGACATGGCCCAACGCCAACCCACTTACCTCTTCGTCAAAATAAAACGAGGAGTTCATCCTCATCTTCTCCTCGCGCATGGACGCCAGCAGCACGCCGTGCTCCTCTTCTCCTCTCTCGCTGTCGACCCCTCCTTCATCGACGGTGTGACGAGGCTCGCCCTGGAGCCTTATAAATCCCTGGACGAACCCTGGCCCGACCTTCTTCTTCCCTGCTTAATTTCTCTCCCTTACCGAAACCCTAACCTCCGGCCAACTCCAACCGCCGGCGATGGAGACCTCCCCAGGTCAAGCCGTGACCACCACTGTGACCACCGTCGTCGACTCGTTACTCCTGCACAAGGAATCGAATCGAGAAGCCCCCAGTCGCCGGTGGGAGCTCGTTCCCTTTCGCCGGTCACCGCCAGCAAACCGACGATCACCGTCGATTGAGACCACCTCCGGTCACGCCGTCAAGCTCAACACAACCACGGTGAGCTCACGCACCTCCTGGACTCCCTATTGCGTTAATTCATCGCCCGTAGCTTGCCTCTCGTCGTGTGACCGTATCCGCCGCCGCAGTACCTCGCCGGCGAGCACGCTCCGGTGACCGTTAAGGAGCGGCGCCACCACTATTAGCACCGCCTAGTCATCCTCTCTTGATTGAGCATACGCCCGAGCCTGCGGGAACCTGGAATCGCCGGCGGCGACCACATCTGGCCGCCGGTGAGGCGTTTGGTTGCCACGTCGGCACCACGTGGTAGCCAGCGTGGACACGGCCCACCAGTCATGGACTGTGTGGGTGTCTTTGTCCGGGTAGATTTAGGATTTTCGTTTAAATTTAAATCCAGGAAATATCTGATACTTTGCAAATTCATATAAAATTCATTATAACTCAGAAAAAGGTAAATAATATATCAAAAATTCTTAGAAAAGTAAACTCTATCCAATAAAAATATAAAATGAAATTTTTATTTTTAATAAAAATTCAATTATTTAATACTTGTTATTTAAGCTTTTTATTTTAATTCTTAATACAATTAAAATTCAGAAATTAGGAAAACTATCCAAATTAAATAAAAACCAATAAATAAATAAAGAAAAACATGAAACCTTATTTTCTTTATTTATTATTTGTTAAATCATTATTAGAGAGATTTAAACCATAATTAATAATTACTTAGTTATTAATTGTTTAAAAATAATAAAATACCGAATTCAATATTATTTTTATTCCCAAGTTATTAATAACTTCAACTTTAAATTGAAGTTATTAATCATAGAACTACAGGGTAAATAGCAAACCCTAATTTCATATTGAATGATAGGACAACCTCATCATTTCATGTGTAACCCTAAACCCTAAATTCATTTAGAAACCCTAGTTCCATTATTACATGTGAACCCTAATTTGCTTCTAACCTAAACTCAAGGTTAGAACAGGTGATCATGGTACTTTAATTCAAATCATAGGGCCACCATTAGCAACTAAAAGACATACCTATGTCCACATAATATGTAGAACCCTATCACTAGCAGTTTAGTATACCATGTATGCATATCACTAAAACCTAGTTGATCAAGTAGGATCAACCAAGTTTAAACCCTAACTTCTACTGTCAAAACCATCATCCTTATTCATCCATGCTTAGCATCACACCATTGTGATGAACCCCAAATAGCATCTAGGCTCAACCTTTATCATTACATAACCCTAGTCCACTGAACTCTACAAATACTTCATCATTATGAATCATCCTATTTAGGAGCCAATCATTCCTTACTTAGTGGATCCAGTAGCAAAACCTAGACAATCTCAACCCTAACTGATATACTTCTTATTACTTAAGAAGTATGTTCTTCAAGAGTTATTCTTTTGAAGTAAATAAAGAATCATCATCAACCCTGCTTATAAGGACCTACAAACCCTAGATAGCTATCACCAACAAAATGCACCAATCTTGATAGCAACCTTGTATGAATACTTGCTTAGGATGCCTAGGCTTAGCTCAGCCTTACCAGCCCTAGGTGCCGAGGAGTCCAACACTGTTGTGATCCATCTACTACTTACTCCAGAAACCAATTAGAACCATAGAAAACCATAGAACCCCATAAACCTAATTATCATACTTGTTTTTCATCAAAGAACATGTTCTTCAAAAGTTATTCTTTTGAATTATATAATAAGTAATCATCAACCATGTATTATAGGACTTAAAATTGATAACTGCTCTTTACTTATTATACAGCTACTATTCCTGGTTGTGTATGATTGTTACTATTCATTTTGCCACCTGCTTATGATTCTAAAACAACACAACCCTGACTAAGAACCTTGTTTGTGAATCACCCTAAAAGTGCAACACACCCTAAACCAATCATTACAACTCACAGATCCTAAATCATCGGGGTTAGGTCACGTTTAGGGCGATTGCATCTCATACTTATGCATTATTGCATCCTTGCCAATCTTTTAAACATCGTCCTTCACGGACGATGATGCTATTTCAGAATTTGGAGTTATTACGTATCGAAGACCCTTGACTGCATAATCTTGCAGTCAAGAAAGGCAAGTTCATCGCTTGCTCATGTCATTTGAGTATTTTTACCAAATTACTTGCAAAGTACTATGTTTATCACTATTGCATAAAAAAGCAAAACCACTATTTTCATAACTATGAATATGACTATGTGGTGGGCAATGGAACCATGGATTGTGTTGATATGGTGGAGGTTCCATTGCACGGGTTTATATCCATCTAGGATTAAACAACAAATGTCGTCCAGTGATTCTTGTGCCGTATAAACCGTGTTCACCATAAGATCCGGAATGGGACGGAGTAGTCAAAAGTGTTTCCACCTCTCGTTCATCAACGGATGCGCTTTACCGTAGTACACTTGTGATCCGAGGGGGCAAGTCTGGTGAGGCTGGGGAGTCCTAAGTCCCCACGGCATAGTCCGTAGTACACTTGTCGCCCGAAGGAGCAAGATGGTGAGGCTGGGGAGTCCTAAGTCCCCACGGTATTGCGGTCTATGATGGGTTGCAGCTACCGGCGAAGGAGTTTGGTTCGATCCCGGATCGTCGTCGTGGCCGGGGTCCACCCTGAAATTACGGGAATAATGGGACCGGCGAGGACCCAGGGTCGGGGCATGCAACAAAGGGTGGGTGTTCGAGGTAGCGGAGGAACATGATTGACTAGGACCTTACTCCTGGCCTCACACCAAAGGAAGTGTGGACGAGCCTGCAGCTCGGTTGGCAACAAGGATAAGATCTCTTATGGGTAAAGCAACACACCTCTCGCAGAGTGTAACGAACTCGTGACCAGTCACTCCTCGTTCCGGGATATGGAATCGCGAACGCGGCCGGAAAGGAACTCCATGAAGTTCTAGTCAACCGGTGAAGGCTGACGGACATAGCTCTTCATAATAAAAGCAACCTTTTGAAGAAATGTTTACAAAAACTTGCATTGCCTATGACTTTCTGGTCTATGGCTGTAGCTAGTGCATTAAACACCTCTTTCCTAAAATGAACTTGTTGAGTACGCTCGTACTCATCCCACTCTTAAATCCCCTGCTTAGGTATGGAGGCATCAAAGGAGGATTTACAGTGCAACTCGAAGGCCGAGGAGTCAACAACTACTTCAAGAGACAGGACCATGTCAGGAGAGTCAGATACCACATTCAACAAGGAGAAAACCTAGATTAGCAATAGAAAGGAACTAGCTTCCAAAACCTAGCTCCTATTTAGCTAGAATCTATTCTTAGCCTCTATAGCTAGTTATATACTCTACAAATAGAGTTCGTGATAGGATTAGACTACGAGTCGTTCTTCTGGAATTTATTTGCAGTTTTACCTCATTGTAAAGTAGGAGGCTGTGCTGATCTTCTGTAACAGTAGTCGGAGTTGTAATTCTATAGACATGCCTTGGACCCGCATATGTTTCTGTTGTACCACTCGAGCGATATAATACTAGTGGAACGGTGTTTCATTGGTGTTATATCGGACTTGCATACTACACCATGCGAGTGGTATGCCGGGTCACCACAGTTGGTATCAGAGCAAATGCTTTGACCTAGGATTAAAACCCTTTAAAGGAGACCTATAGGATTGGTAGTGTCTATAGGAAGTTATCTTAGTTAAACCAAATACTTCTAATGACTTGAGATGGATATTCACTTGAGAATAATCCCGACACACTTGAGTCAACATTTCTTACCTATTCTTCCAAAGTTAGTAACTAATCCCAAACATATAGTAGACCATGAAATCCTTAAACAATAGATGAGTAGACCCCAGTTGGTATACAATACATGGTAGTCCAAAGAGAGGATACAACCATAAGGAAGATATCCTATTGGAAAATGTATACCAACACATGTTGTGTTCAAGTAAGAGTTATCCAGACCTGTAATAGGAGTAGTATCAAGTGATAAAGATAACTAAGATATCCTATTAGAAGGTGTAAATCAATACAAGTAATGGGTAAGTAAATTATCCAAACTTGTGAAACAACTTATAGTAAGGAATTTATATAAGTTATATGAGGTAGTATAGATCATGATGAGTCAATCATGGGAGGTAAGGAAGAGTGATATGAATAATATATGTCTACTTACATGGTAGAGTGCTAATCATATAAGATTCACCTGAGAATCATTATGTGATGGAATAGAACATCATAAACATTTAGGAGGAGAACAATAAGAAACCAAACAATAGTACAAGATTTATATTCCAAAACCATGGGAAGTGTGCCAAGCACATCATAACCATAGTATTATGGTAGAAACACATGGAAGTATAAGAGCTATATTTCCATAGTTATGTGTTTAGAGTAGCAATGTTAGAACCAAGACATATCATGTGAGATAGTCTTCAACAAAATGGAAGTTAAGTAGTACTTCCAAAGAAAATTAGGTTAACTTCAACTATCCTAGGCTACTTTGTTTCAAGTTTATCTCATTGCAAATGTGCAATCAAGGTAAAGGTTGAGACAAATAGTAGAATTCCATTTATTCGTGCTAAGTATCACAATATAAACCTATATTATGTGGTGTTATGTACTACACATCAGAGCCTGATGTTTCGAGATGTCTTACTCAACTATTATATTCAGGCTTATGATGGTGTGTATTATACGCACAAAGCTGAATCTTCTTGGATTTTATTGGATTTTCATTGTTTGACTAGATCCATACATGAAGTTTGATTTTGATATGCAAATGCATGTTGCAATATCAAATTCCTACTTGATGTTAAAGATCTAGAGGGTAATGGTATTCGTGTGAGGAAGTGACGAATTCTGAATATTTTGAAGACAAGATGAAGGTTCATCAGAAGAAGGAAGCAAAATTATGGAAAGCAACCACAATACTCGAAGGAAGTGCCAATTAAAATTCATTCTTTACCTCAACAAAGGAGTACTTTAGTACATAAGAAGCATGAAGGTGAGAAATATGGTGATTATGGTGAAGAACCATAGTCATTATAGAAGAGGGAATGCATGGGAGATCACTCAGGATACTATATTCATAGTGTCGCCTAGTGGTTCTCTTGCAAAATAAACCCTGAAGGAAGGAAGATGACCTATGAAACCATAGCAGATATAAGAAGACCACAGCTGGTATCGAAGACCGCAGCTTGGTATAGGATCAATACTCGGGAGATAAAGTAGAAGATGTCTCGTCCAGTCGAGTAGAACCTATAATAGAGTCCATTTTTAGATAACAAATAGCCACAATTGATATCAACTAGTCCATAATTGGATTCCTCATACCAAGAAGTTGTGAACAAATAAAATTTTGTCAACCAAATAGCAATGACCTATAATCATTTAGTCGAAGAATTAACATTGGAAGTCCACAATTGAGTGGATATGCCACAAAGATTCTTCGTGAGACTTTTAGAAAGGTACAAACCATAAGTTAGACCTAGACCAATATTCTAACCATCAATCCAATTGCTGGAAGAAAAGGAGTTGAAGACCATAAGTAAACCCTAAGGGGTAGAGTAAAGATTGAGATGGATATACAAAGACTCAATACTTTAAGCTAGATAGAAGCAGAAGGTCTGAACTGAGAGGAAGTTCGATCTTATTTTCATAAGATTGTTGAACACTACTTCCGGAAGGATGTCGTACTGTAAGCCGAGGATCATACCTCGAGGAAGTAAGAAGTGGACTATAACTTGAGAAAGTGAGTAAAATTTACTCAGAAGTACGGAAGCTCAAGTAAGCTAAGTCTAATGAAATTGGTCGAAGGAAATACTATAGACCAAATACAGCTCAAGAAAGCCAAAGACCGAAGGAAATTGACCATACCAGAACCACAGACTAATAGAATGATTCCTTTCATGGAACCTAAATGAATCTAAAGAGTTATAGGTATCAATTATAAACCATGATTGGATGGACTATATAAGTCTAATCCATTATTAGAAAAATAAACCATCACGACCAATTCCATAGTTAGTACCTTATTAAGCACCATTCCTGCAATTTTGGTAGTAAGGGAAAAACAAAGACCTATTTTATCAAATAGGAGATTGTTATCCAATAAGTCCTCAATTAAGACTATCGAGACAAGAAGAAGTCCCAATCATTGAATATTCAATGAGAAAGGAAACAAGTTTATAATATTGGAGGAAATCATGGAGGTAAAGGAAGTAATAGTTGTTGGATGACAAACACTAATGGATTCCAGGAAGAATCTGGACAAGAGATGTATTCAATTATATCCAGTAAGATCACCATGGAGTTCGAGAAAAGATTTAGACTGTACAAGTCAGATCCACACTCCGGGAACGTAAGAGAGTGCAAACTTCGAGGACGAAGTTTAGTTTAAGGGGTAGAGACTGTAATATCCCAGGTATTGGGGTTACAAAAATAGAGGAAACAGATGTGTGCATTGCATTCATGCATAGAAAATCCGGGAAATTTTCGCGCTTTAAAGTAAAACAGATCACAAGAATCGAAGTTTCACTTGATCTTGGTGGAATTGAAGTAGCTCATCAAGTCAAGCGCTATAAACCTTAATGTGACTTTGATAAAACCTAGTTTTGGGTAGAGATGATTTGATCTAAGGGATTAGATCAAATGGAACTAATAATCAACATAACAACACTTTACTCAATGATCACTTGCTTGATCCTATAAAAGATTATAATATGGTAATACTTGTCATAACTTAGGAACACCTATTCAATTAAAAATGAAGTAACAATATAATGGAGAAACCATTCTTGACTTATCTTTTCCATGTCTTAAACCAATCCATGATCCTACCATGAATATCATGGTAATCATTCCACCTCACTTTTGGATTCATGACAAGGAGATCAACTCTAGAAATATAGATTATTCTCTATTCCAAGCATAATGTGTATCAAACATAGAGAAGTGAGAGTTCTATTATAATTATTAGAGAAGCATAACAACCTTTGAGGAAAACCTTGGATATAAATATCCATATGATTACAACATTGTCTTCAAGAGGAACCCTAGAGTATTATTCAAGCCTTCCCAAATGAGAGAGACCATTTATTCTAAACCTAGCTTTACCTATTAATGAACAAAGGACAACCTTTGAACTAAAGTATTAGGATGTAAACCATTTTCCTTGGAGTGTTGAGATAACCTAATATCACATGGAATAATACCATATCCATGAATTGATAAAGTAAGGAGGAGATTAATTCAACCAAGATAGCCAAGTGGAGTTTTAGACTTGATATCTATTGAGACATGGTGAATACACCATAAACCCTAGAATAAACCATTCCTTTATAAGAGAGCCCAAGCTAAGGTGTTACACTCAAGAAAGTTAAAGCCAACACTTGAATGTGAGGGAGAGAACTATCCATATAACTAGATGATTATATCATCATTGATTAAGTAGACCCTAACATAATATCTAAGGCATTCTCCTGGGATATAAACTTCAGAGGCAACCTTGGTAGTCCCATTCAAGAAGGTAAATTAGAAGTACTATACCCTAGTTGATCAAGACAATGCTTGATCATGGAAGAGAGAAACCTATATAATGAGAGACACCTTAGGAAGCCAAACCTTGATCATTATAAATTGAGTGATGATCATAAACCCTAAGAACTTGAGGTAGAGTTATTAAAAACAAGTTGATCATGCTTAATCCATGATCATGCTCATGAGGTATGTGAGGATAAGTTAAATCTTAATAAGATAAGTAGACATCATTAACCACATGAAATTATAAGGAGATCAATAGTAAGCAACCCTAGGCTTATATCCTATCCCTAACTTTATAACCACTTGGTGATCATAAGTAGAATTCTACCACATCTACATTCCACATATTCTTCACCTAAGAAACATAAGAAAACCTTAGAGTAAAACTCCATACTTAATATGGTGAGAAACCATACATCCATATGACCAAAGTTAACTATAAAAAGATCTACAACCAATATAGTTACTTTAATGATAAATTGGGGATAATAATAGTAGTTAAATTGGTAGAAGATAAAACCAATTCTCAAATCCTTAGTAATTAGAGAAGCACATAAGATGTGAAGCAAGTAACCATATTACCATGGTTAGGGGAGATTAAACCCTAGCCAATGAATTATGGTGTCATCTCCACTCTACAAACTAGAAGTATATCTCAACCCTAGTTTATGCATCACTATGGTGATCATAATATAAACCTAGGCCATAAATTGAGATTCAAACCATATGTCATTAAATAAATATAATTAGAACCCTAAAAGTACTCACTAGTCAGATCTTATATTTCAATTATTGAGGATAAGGAACACCTAGTGCCAAACCCTATAATGAAACTCAAGTGTGGTGATCAACCACCTATCCTCATAATCAAGAACAAACCATGATGAGGGTAATGTCTACACTAGGTAATTAAAGATGTTGTTAAACATAATCCTAGTGCCACCTTTGAAATAGGGTTATCATCAAACCTATAAAACATTAATAAAATATTGCTCACATGAAATAATATGCAAGTGATTAATCCCTCAAATGGAAACCAAGACACAATAACAATCTCTTAAAAACTTTGAGATGAAAGTATCCACCCTCATAATTCCAAGCGGAATTGGTTGTATTGTAAAAAGAGAATTAAAGGGAACCTATAAAATTCATGATTAATTGTTATTTTGAATAAATTCATAAATATGTAATAGAATCTCATTTAAAATAATTTCTCCAAATAGAATTGGGGAAATAGTAGTCAGGAAACTAAATCATAATTAAAATAACATAATTAAAATTATTGCAAATAGTATTCAAAAATGAATTCAAATTGAAAATATAAAACAGAAAATAAAAACAGAAAGAGAAAAGGAAGAAAAACTACTCGGACTTACCTGGCCGCCACAGCCCCACCAGAGCCACCCAACCTCGCCGAGCCTAGCACTGGCCCAGAACACAGCCCAAGACATGGCCCAACGCCAACCCACTTACCTCTTCGTCAAAATAAAACGAGGAGTTCATCCTCATCTTCTCCTCGCGCATGGACGCCAGCAGCACGCCGTGCTCCTCTTCTCCTCTCTCGCTGTCGACCCCTCCTTCATCGACGGTGTGACGAGGCTCGCCCCGGAGCCTTATAAATCCTCGGACGAACCCCGGCCCGACCTTCTTCTTCCTCGCTAATTTCTCTCCCTTACCGAAACCCTAACCTCCGGCCAACTCCAACCGCCGGCGATGGAGACCTCCCTGTGTCAAGCCGTGACCACCACCGTGACCACCGTCGTCGACTCGTTACTCCCGCACAAGGAATCGAATCGAGAAGCCCCCGGCCGCCGGTGGGAGCTCGTTCCCTTTCGCCGGTCACCGCCAGCAAACCGACGATCACCGTCGATTGAGACCACCTCCGGTCACGCCGTCAAGCTCAACACAACCACGGTGAGCTCACGCACCTCCTGGACTCCCTATTGCGTTAATTCATCGCCCGTAGCTTGCCTCTCGTCGTGTGACCGTATCCGCCGCCGCAGTACCTCGCCGGCGAGCACGCTCCGGTGACCGTCAAGGAGCGGCGCCACCACTATTAGCACCGCCTAGTCATCCTCTCTTGATTGAGCATACGCCCGAGCCCTGCGGGAACCCGGAATCGCCGGCGGCGACCACATCCGGCCGCCGGTGAGGCGTTTGGTTGCCACGTCGGCACCACGTGGTAGCCGGCCGTGGACACGGCCCACCAGTCATGGACTGTGTGGGTGTGCTGTCCGGGTAGATTTAGGATTTTCGTTTAAATTTAAATCCAGGAAATATCTGATACTTTGCAAATTCATATAAAATTCATTATAACTCAGAAAAAGGTAAATAATATATCAAAAATTCTTAGAAAAGTAAACTCTATCCAATAAAAATATAAAATGAAATTTTTATTTTTAATAAAAATTCAATTATTTAATACTTGTTATTTAAGCTTTTTATTTTAATTCTTAATACAATTAAAATTCAGAAATTAGGAAAACTATCCAAATTAAATAAAAACCAATAAATAAATAAAGAAAAACATGAAACCTTATTTTCTTTATTTATTATTTGTTAAATCATTATTAGAGAGATTTAAACCATAATTAATAATTACTTAGTTATTAATTGTTTAAAAATAATAAAATACCGAATTCAATATTATTTTTATTCCCAAGTTATTAATAACTTCAACTTTAAATTGAAGTTATTAATCATAGAACTACAGGGTAAATAGCAAACCCTAATTTCATATTGAATGATAGGACAACCTCATCATTTCATGTGTAACCCTAAACCCTAAATTCATTTAGAAACCCTAGTTCCATTATTACATGTGAACCCTAATTTGCTTCTAACCTAAACTCAAGGTTAGAACAAGTGATCATGGTACTTTAATTCAAATCATAGGGCCACCATTAGCAACTAAAAGACATACCTATGTCCACATAATATGTAGAACCCTATCACTAGCAGGTTTAGTATACCATGTATGCATATCACTAAAACCTAGTTGATCAAGTAGGATCAACCAAGTTTAAACCCTAACTTCTACTGTCAAAACCATCATCCTTATTCATCCATGCTTAGCATCACACCATTGTGATGAACCCCAAATAGCATCTAGGCTCAACCTTTATCATTACATAACCCTAGTCCACTGAACTCTACAAATACTTCATCATTATGAATCATCCTATTTAGGAGCCAATCATTCCTTACTTAGTGGATCCAAGTAGCAAAACCTAGACAATCTCAACCCTAACTTGATATACTTCTTATTACTTAAGAAGTATGTTCTTCAAGAGTTATTCTTTTGAAGTAAATAAAGAATCATCATCAACCCTGCTTATAAGGACCTACAAACCCTAGATAGCTATCACCAACAAAATGCACCAATCTTGATAGCAACCTTGTATGAATACTTGCTTAGGATGCCTAGGCTTAGCTCAGCCTTACCAGACCCTAGGTGCCGAGGAGTCCAACACCGTTGTGATCCATCTACTACTTACTCCGTAAACCAATTAGAACCATAGAAAACCATAGAACCCCATAAACCTAATTATCATACTTGTTTTTCATCAAAGAACATGTTCTTCAAAAGTTATTCTTTTGAATTATATAATAAGTAATCATCAACCATGTATTATAGGACTTAAAATTGATAACTGCTCTTTACTTATTATACAGCTACTATTCCCGGTTGTGTATGATTGTTACTATTCATTTTGCCACTCGCTTATGATTCTAAAACAACACAACCCCGACTAAGAACCTTGTTTGTGAATCACCCTAAAAGTGCAACACACCCTAAACCAATCATTATAACTCACCGATCCTAAATCATCGGGGTTAGGTCACGCTTAGAGCGATTGCATCTCATACTTATGCATTATTGCATCCTTGCCAATCTTTAAACATCGTCCTTACCGGACGATGATGCTATTTCAGAATTTGGAGTTATTACGTATCGAAGACCCTTGACTGCATAATCTTGCAGTCAAGAAAGGCAAGTTCATCGCTTGCTCATGTCATTTGAGTATTTTTACCAAATTACTTGCAAAGTACTATGTTTATCACTATTGCATAAAAAAGCAAAACCACTATTTTCATAACTATGAATATGACTATGTGGTGGGCAATGGAACCATGGATTGTGTTGATATGGTGGAGGTTCCATTGCACGGGTTTATATCCATCTAGGATTAAACAACAAATGTCGTCCAGTGATTCTTGTGCCGTATAAACCGTGTTCACCATAAGATCTGGAATGGGACGGAGTAGTCAAAAGTGTTTCCACCTCTCGTTCATCAACGGATGCGCTTTACCGTAGTACACTTGTGATCCGAGGGGGCAAGCTGGTGAGGCTGGGGAGTCCTAAGTCCCCACGGCATAGTCCGTAGTACACTTGTCGCCCGAAGGAGCAAGATGGTGAGGCTGGGGAGTCCTAAGTCCCCACGGTATTGCGGTCTATGATGGGTTGCAGCTACCGGCGAAGGAGTTTGGTTCGATCCCGGATCGTCGTCGTGGCCGGGGTCCACCCCGAAATTACGGGAATAATGGGACCGGCGAGGACCCGTGGTCGGGGCATGCAACAAAGGGTGGGTGTTCGAGGTAGCGGAGGAACATGATTGACTAGGACCTTACTCCCGGCCTCACACCAAAGGAAGTGTGGACGAGCTCGCAGCCTCGGTTGGCAACAAGGATAAGATCTCTTATGGGTAAAGCAACACACCTCTGCAGAGTGTAACGAATCGTGACCACTCACTCCTCGTTCCGGATATGGAACTGCGAACGCGGCCGGAAAGGAACTCCATGAAGTTCTAGTCAACCGGTGAAGGCCGACTGGACATAGCTCTTCATAATAAAAGCAACCTTTTGAAGAAATGTTTACAAAAACTTGCATTGCCTATGACTTTCTCGGTCTATGGCTGTAGCTAGTGCATTAAACACCTCTTTCCTAAAATGAACTTGTTGAGTACGCTCGTACTCATCCCACTCTTAAATCCCCTGCTTAGGTATGGAGGCATCAAAGGAGGATTTACAATGGCAACTCGAAGGCCGAGGAGTCAACAACTACTTCAAGAGACAGGACCATGTCGGGAGAGTCAGATACCACATTCAACAAGGAGAAAACCTAGATTAGCAATAGAAAGGAACTAGCTTCCAAAACCTAGCTCCTATTTAGCTAGAATCTATTCTTAGCCTCTATAGCTAGTTATATACTCTACAAATAGAGTTCGTGATAGGATTAGACTACGAGTCGTTCTTCTGGAATTTATTTGCGCTTTACCTCATTGTAAAGTAGGAGGTCATGTGCTGATCTTCCGTAACGCAGTCGGAGTTGTAATTCTATAGACATGCCTTGGACCCGCATATGTTTCTGTTGTACCACTCTGAGCGATATAATACTAGTGGAACGGTGTTTCATTGGTGTTATATCAGACTTGCATACTACACCATGCAGTGGTATGCCGGGTCACCACAACCACCTCCTCCAACTCTCGGTTCTCCTGATCCACATGCGGCTGCTCCCGCCTCCTCGCCGCCACCACCTCCTCACGCGCCACACATTGAACCGCCGCCGAGGCCGACAACTCGTACGCCCGCCTGATGGCGAGCGCTTGCGCCTCCACACTAGGGCCTAATGGTGATCGGCGTCCCGGTGGACGATATCGAATGACGCGAGCAACACCTGTTGCTCTCGTCGTCGCCGAAGTTAGATGTCGTCTTCGCCGAGGTCGAGGAAGACGCCATCCGTGGGTTGGGCCCGCACCAATGGTATCCCCTCCCTAGGACGCGCATGGCTTCCTACGATTCTCGCAGTAGCGCCCTTGCTTCGGCGAGCATGGTATTGGCCGCCTCTAGGTTCACCTAGATGTCGACATGGGTCGCCAACGGCGGTTAGCGGTCAGCGACTCGAGGAACTACTGGTTATACCTGAGCATTTCTCGGGCCGGGCCGGGCCGACCAAGGCCCGACGCGGAAAATCTCGGCCCAGGCCCGGCCCGGCCCGACCGTCGGGCCGGAAATCTTGGCCCAAGCCCGGCCCATCAGAAGGAAAGCCCGTCGGGCCGCGGGCCTCGGGCCGGGCCGCTTCCTTAAATCGCGCAAAATGATGGCCCAGGCCCGGCCCATGCTGACCATCGGGCTAAAAAATCTGGCCCAGGCCCGGCCCACAGGCATGGTCGGGTCGGGCTTGACCCGGGAATTTCGGGCCGGGCCGGGATGCCCATGGCCAGGTATACTGGTCCTCCTCCTCGGCAACGACCACACGCGTTTTCGTCTTCGCCGCCTCCTCCATTCCCTCCAAGTAATCGCCGGTGGCAGAGCTCGACGCGTCTTTAGAGCATCTCCACTCGTCCCCCCGACGAGGCCCCCGAGCGACGTTTTTCCCATCCGGACGGCGAAATTCGGCCCAGTCGCGCCCCCGGTTCCTCGTTTTCGTCCGGATTTGGCCCTTCATCCATCCGGCGAGCCCACGCCAACCCCGGCCCCCCGGGGACCTATCGGGGACTCCGGACGAGTGAAAGCGGGAAGGGCCCGATCTGCTCGGTGACTCGACACACGAACCCCACCGCCACGTCGCTCAAAATCTCCCCCACCCCTCGTATCTCTCTCGCCGCCGGCACCACCCCGCCGGCTTGTTGCCCGCATTCCGCCGTCCCTCCTTCCCCACTCGCCTATATTCGGCCGTCTTTCGACGACGGCCTATCCGGCTGCTCTTCCGCCGGCCTCGTTTTCCGACTTTGGCTCGATCCTCGTCGCTCGCGGCTCCGGTTGCCTCGACCACGCCCGTCGGGTGTTCGTCCATTTGCCTCGCCGGCCATGGACTCGGACGAAGAAGGAGGAGCAGATGTTCGTCGAGCTTATGCAAGAAAAGATGGCAGCGAGCCGCCCAAGACGACGAGCACATGATGATCCTCGGTTGCTTGGCAAGCATGTACGCCGGACTGGCAACTGGTCGACGTGGTGGGTCGGCACCAGGTCGCTCGGAAGTGCAAGCCGAGACGGCGAATGGAGGGCTACCGCATGTTGTACGCCGACTACTTCGCCGACAATCCATTGCACGGTGAGAGTGTTTTCCGGCGTCGTTGTCAGGATGAGCAGAAAGCTATTTCGCAAATTGTGTATGCCATCCGAGACTTTGATCCCTACTTCGCATGCAAGGCGGATTGCACCGGTTTGGTTGGATTTTCGTCACCGCGAAGTGCACAGTGGCTATGAGGATGTCGGCGTATGGAGCTCCCGGTGATAGTGCAGATGACTATCTTCGGATGGCGGAGTCCACCGCCCTTGAATGTTTCTACCGGTTCCGCAGGCCGTCATAGCAGTGTTCGGGGACTATTACTTGAGATCACCCACTCGTCGAAGACACTCGGAGGATCCTTGCAACAAATGAAGCTAGGGGTTTTCCAGTGATGCTTGGAAGCATTGATCGCATGCATTGGCAATGGAAGAACTCGTCCGTTTGCGTGGCAGTGGAATGTACAAGGGTCACAAAAAGGTCATGCACCGTGATACTTGAAGCAAGTGGCTACCCATGATCTCTGGATTTGGCACTCTTTCTTTGGTATGCCTGGATCCAACAATGACATCAACGTCCTAAACTGCTCCCCGGTCTTTTCCAAGCTTGTTGAGGGTCATGCTCCCCCGGTGGACTATGTGATCAATTATCGGCACTACAACAAAGGATACTACCTTGCAGACGGTATCTATCCAAAGTGGGTAACATTTGTGAAGACTATTCTCGAACCCTAGCACCCCCAAACTTTGCGAGTTTGTGAAGAAACAAGAAGCTTGCCGAAAAGACGTCGAGCGTGCATTTGGTGTCCTCCAGCAGAGATTTGCTGTCGTCCGGTTCCCCGCTATGAGTTGGTCGAAAGATCGATGTGGGAGGTGATGAACTCGCTGTGTGTGCCTACACAATATGATCATTGAAAATGAGCGAAAGCATCCGGTTCCTCCGGCTGAGCAAGAAGCACCATATGAGAGAGAGGGTCCTCTTGCACAGCCTTAATCACCAGTGTGCCTCCATCATGAGCCGCCTTCATTGCTATGCGCCAGGAGATTCGAGACTCTACAATGCATCACCGCTGCAAGATGATCTGGTGGAGCACATATGGAGGCTCCAAGGCAACGCCAACGCCGACGCCAACTAATCTGTCTTAATTTGTTTGAAAAATTGTGAAATTGTGTGCTTCATTTATTTCAGCACTTGTTAAACATTGTACTGATTATCGCCGATTTTGTTTCAGCAATTTTCGTACTCTTGGTCGCCGAACTTGTTAAATTTTATGTTAAATTTGTTTGAAATATGTCAAATGGTCGAGGTTGGGGGTTTCCTGCCGGGGGGACGGCTGGAACTTCGGCGCTCCCCAGGCCAAATCTTCCTCCAATCCGGACGAAAATTTCGCCGGATTTGGACGTGGGGAACGCCAACGAGTGGGGATGCTCTTAATCACCATTAGCAAACTTGATGGCCTAAAAAAAGCATCCGCCCACGCAAACGGACACATGAGTCTATTTAATTGATTTTCTTGCAGCCGCCCGATCAAACGAGCGCAAACCGTTATTTTAATTGACCAGGTGACCGTTTGCGTCAAGCATTCTTGTGGATGGGTATCGGATTTTTTTTATATAGAAAAGCTTCCCACACCAAAGCAACCATCTCAGATCGCATCGTTCAACTTTCCTATCAGAGCTGGCACAGGCGAGCTCCAGTAGGCAGTAGCTCCCTTCCCTAGTCGTCGCTTCGTTTCTTGGCCATGGAGATCGAGTTCGACATGCCCAATTTCCTGCGCGTGCACAAGAGCGGCCGCGTCGACCGGTTGGGCGGCACAGAGACCGTCCCACCCTCCCCCTCTGGGGATCCTGCCACCGGCGTTGCCTCCAAGGACATGGTCCTAGACCCTGCGGCCAACATCACCGCCCGCCTCTACCTCCCCGACGGCGACGCGGCGGCGGAGCCCGGGCCCGGCAAGAAGTTCCCCGTCGTTGTCTTCTTCCACGGCGGCGCTTTCTTTATCGAAAGCACAGCCTCCCCCATCTACCACAGGTACGCCGCCTCCCTCGCCGCCGCGGTCCCCGCCGTGGTCGTATCAGTTGAGTACCGCCTCGCCCCGGAGCACCCTCTCCCCGCGGCCTACGACGACGCCTTTGCTGCCCTCAAGGCGGTCGTCGCCGCGTGCCGCCCGGACGCGGACGGCGCCGAGCCCAGCTGGCTCGCCGCGCACGGCGACGCGTCTCGGCTGTGCCTCGTCGGCGACAGCGCTGGCGCCAACATGGCGCACAACACGGCGATAAGGCTGCGGAAGGAACCCATCGACGGCTACGGCGACAGGGTCAGCGGGGTCGCGCTGCTGCACCCCTACTTCTGGGGGACACAACGGATGGGCTGCGAGCCCTTGTACTTCCCCTTCGACATGGATCGCGTGTGGGATGTGGCCTGCGGTGGCAGATTCGGCCGCGACCACCCGTACATCAACCCGGCGGCGTCGCCGGAGGAGTGGAGGCAGCTCGGGTGCGGCCGCGTGCTGGTCACCACGGCGGAGCGCTGCTGGTTCGTGGAGAGGGCGCGCGCGTACGCGGAGGGGATCAAGGCGTGCGGGTGGGAGGGCGAGATCGAGTTGTACGAGACCAAGGGCGAGGACCATACCTACTTCCTCTTCAAACCCGACGGCGAGAATGCCGCCAAGGAGCTCGCCGTCGTCGCCGACTTCGTCAGCCGCTCCTGAGCTGAGCTTAGGTGAGTAACTATGTAATAAAGAAGTCGCAAGTTGCCAGGCCGTCGTGATATTTATTCAGAGTTTCTGATGTGCATCATACTACTAAGGCTGGTGCTAGTGCACCGCCCCTCTCCCGCCCCGCCACGTCAGCTTTTTGCCCACTCTAGCCCCACTCTCACCCCACTCTCACCCCACCTTGCCAATGCATGGGCTATAGTCCCCACTCTCACTTCTCTCTCCTCCACATCACCATTTCCTTTTCACATTAAGTTATTTGGTGCGACGATGTGTCGACATTGGTGCGACGATGTGTCGGAGAGAGACCATCTAGGTCTATTGGTGACCCGTCGCTCATCAGATCCGTGAACGTGGTGAAATCTGGTGGAGTCCAACCGGACATGGTGGAGAAGATTTGAAAGAGGGAAGATGAATGGAGATGAATTGGGTGTGGAGTGAGTGAAACAAATGGGGGTATTTATAGGGGTGGAGCTGAAATTTGAACCAAGAACGGCTAGCCGACGTGGACCAATCGGGTCGCGCCATGTCGGCTAGCCGTTATCCCCTACCGCCCCACTACCGCCCGCCTCCCGCCCGCTACCGCCCGCCTCCCGCCCACCTAACGCCCCGCCTCCCGCCCACTCCCGCCCGCCCTCTCGCCCGCCCACCTCCCGCCCCGGGCCGCCAACGCCCCGCCCCGACTCCCGCCCCGCTACCGCCTCCTTCTCGCCGCCAACGCGGGCGGCAGCCGGGCGGTAGCGGGCGCTACCGCCGGGCGAGCCGGCCACCGCCCGCCCCTCCCGTCCCGCCCGCCTCCCGCCCCTCTCCCGCCCCGCCGCCGCCCCTACCGCCTCCCCTACCGCCCCCATTGGCACCGGCCTAAGCAAGTAATACTGTACTGTACTTCTTTTTTTTTGAGAGAGAGAAAAGTAATACTCGTACTACTTCATTTAGTTTGCAAGTTGTAAAAAGAAAACAGCAATACTTTTTTTTTTGAAACGAGGCAAAAGTTTTGCCTTTCATTGATATAGGAGAAAAGAGTTGGCCCGTTTATGAGGAAAACTGGCCGAAAAACCGTTACAACACGACACCACACGCCAGCCCCGAGGCTGCGCTCCACACGGGTCGACGACCAAACAGGTCGACACCACACCTCAACGCAACAGGCGGATGCGAAAGACCGGAGACATAGCTCCCAACTACCACGCCGGCCCCAAGGTCGCGCCCCTCCTGGCCGAAGACGAGCCCGCCTCCGCCGAACCACCAAAACACTCCGCAAGACCCTCAGCCCGGTGGACGTCCAAAGCGCGGCCCCAAGAGGCAAAGCGACACAAGAGCGCCGCCCACGCCCGATCCCGCTAAGGATCTAGGGTTTCCCCCGGAGAACCCGGGCGGAGATCAGAAACACCCGCTTCGACGACGCCTTCAAGAAGGAAGCGGCGCCCACGGGCGTCACCGTCGTCGGTCCTGGCCGGTCGCCAAGACAAAGCTTTCGCCTAGCAGGGAGTCCCAAGACCTCGCGCCCGCCCAAACAAGGACCGGCACAAGCCACCAACTGCAACCACCGCAACGCGACCCCCGGAGAGACGCCGCACGTACCCCACCTCGCAGCCTCAAAAAGCTCGACTCCTTGCAGCAACTTCATGGCCATCCCCTAGCCGCCGTCGCGCCACACAACCTGTAGCCATCGGAGAACCGCCGAAGAGCGCCGTGGGCGCAGCCGGAACGCCACATAGAGGGGACGCCGACCAACACCGACACGAGGCTTGAAGACGAACGCCGAAGACCGCAGACTTGCGCAACGAACACAACCACATGGCCGCCACCCCGCCATCCAGATCCGCGCCCTCCCCAACAGCAACGACGGAGCAGACCAGGAAGAAGAGCCACGCCGCATCCCCGGCGACCACGACCGAGCCCGCGCGAACAGGGGTGAACCCGGGCCAGCCCGCCGGAGCCCATCTGGGCCCAAGCGCCCGCCGCAACGCCTGCGCCGCTGCACCACCGCCAAGCTCCGCCACGCCTGCGCCGCTCCCCGACCGCGCGTCGTCACCACCGCCAGCGCCTGGCCCGCCAGAGCCCATCTGGGCCCGAGCGCCGCTGCTCCACCGCCGAGCTCCGCCACGCCTGCGCCGCTGCAAACCACCGCCGCTCCCCGACCGCGCGACGTCCCTGCCGCCAGCGCCCGGCCACCGGACCCAGCGCCCGCCGCCCTGCCCCGCCCCGCGCCCGACGAGCTCCCTCTCGCCAGGGGACGCGGGGGGGGGGAGAGGAAAAACCGCCCCGCCGCCACCTTCCCCGGGGGGCGCGCGGCTTTGCCGGCCCCCCTCCGGCGGCGGCGAAGCAGGGAGGAGAGGTGGCGGGGGTTAACTGGCGCGGCGGCTAGGGTTTCCCCCCCGGTCGCCAGAGGAGGGCGACGCGGGGGGCCTTTAACCAACACTGTTTATTTCTACTTACGTATGATCATGTATCAAAAAAAAAAAAAACAGCAATACTTGGTGATTTCATCAGGCGCAGTTGAGTTTGCGTCGGTTATATGATGATTCTCTAATAAAGGAACGAACACGCATTATTTGGTGATTTACTAGTGGTGGCCCTCTGAGCCACAATCCCTCCGAATGGGTAGGTAGGCTTGTAATACAAGTGCCCAGTTCGCTCAATACAACACAAGAAAAACAAAACTCAAAGCTAAAACGCATTTCCACTTTTCTCAGAAACAAGCTGTTCCAGAAATCCCAAACTGGTGGCCATACAACATCCAAAACTGCTTATCCACAAACAGATCTGAAATGAAAAAATGCTAACAAGAAAAACAAGAAAGAAACACAGAGATACTACATGCAAGATCACGTTGTCATGCGACCTTGACATCTTCAAGTAACCGTGAGGAGAATATAGTAGAGCAGGAATTAACATGGCTGAACATTTGTTCAAGGACATCATGCATGACAGCAGCTTCACCTATATCTTCTCCCTTGTCCATTCCAATAATTGTACACACAATCCTGCAAATAAGAAAAGTTAAAGGAGACCAATGGTTTATTTTATGCCTTAATCGCCTAGAAGCAGAAAAATTGCACGCTATCTTAAGCCAACAATAGACAAACTCACAAACTAATTTGGCTGCAAATCAAGAATAAGAATATCCAAAATTATATGATTTCAAATTTACTATTGCATAAGAAGTCAGTGGCTCGGGGTATTAATATTTGATTGGGGCAGAAATATACCTTTTCATTCATATCTACAATGTTTTTACGATTATACTGAGCACTTTGTAGGCATGAACAAGATTATAGCAGGTTGTGCATACCTTAACATATACGTCAGACCACCAAATCAAGGCAAACAGGATTAAAACTTTAGTTATGACTCTTAAATTATGCGGATATATGAACTTCCATGAAGCTGTGTTTCCTCATTTCTTCCGGCAACTGCACAATGATCAGAAAAAACACTTTTATCAGTCCAAGAGGAAAATAGTGATGCTAAAACATAAGAGCAACTGAGAGGTAAGGTTTCTTTACCTCAGTCATACGCATCGAGGCCAATATGCATTCTCTCCCATCAAGCCTTTGTCTATCACTTGCAGATACTGTATAGTGGCGGACCAATCAGGGCTCAATTTAACTATATGGTCAACCCTATTTTCAGATCTACATGACACAAATAAAATGCATGTCTGCTTTAATTCTGGATGGAAGATAAAGTGTCACCCAGCAAATTAATCAATAACTTTCATTACTTTTGAGTCACCTGAATTACTATCAGACAGCTAGTTGAGCAAGCCAACAACAAATATAGAAAAGAAGTATAACCACTTTGATAGTTAGAGCATCTCCAGTCGCGTCCCCCAAACCGTCCCCAAAGCGCGCCGGATCGAGCGTTTGGGAGACGTGTTTTGTTCGTGCCGCGTATGGGGGACGTCGCTCCCAGCCGCGTCCCCCAAACGCCGTCTCCAATCAGAAATTCAAATAGTTTGCATTCAAAAGAGATCGTTCCCGCCGAATCGTCGCGATCAGATTAGCGGCGATCGAAGTACTAGGCGCGCGATCATATTACAGACCGGTGGTGCATGCCAAATTAGAAGAAGGGGTTGGCCGACAGCGACGTATCCTGAGTCGACGTAGGCCCGTCGATCACGATGACCTCGTCGCGATCTGCCTGGTGTTGTGCATGCTCCGTCGCCGACGCAGAGGCAGAGGCTGACGCAGGTGTAGCAGTAGAAGACGCGTCTGCCGGCTCTTGCTCCGCGGTTGCTGCCGCTGTTGCTGCCTGGGCCGCCGCGTAGGCTGCAGCGTCGACCGCCGCCATTTTGGCTTCGATGTCGTCGAGATCTGGCCTTTGAAGAAGTTGTGCGCCGCCCGCGTCCGGGGAGACATTCCCTCTGTTGACGCTCTCAGCAGGGACATGTTGTCCCTGCGTTTCTTGAGCTCCAACTTCTCCTCTTGCCTCTTGAGCAGCTCCGCCCACCTTTCGTCGGCCTTTTTGTCGTGGGAGAGAAAGGTCGAGGAGACGTCGGCGAGGTATTTCGTGATCGACGCCTGTGTCTTCTCAGACGACGCAGCGTCGGCCAAGGCGGCCTTGGCAGCCTTGTTGCCAGTAGGAGGGTCTGCCGACGTTGCCAGCGGCGCGTCCAGATCAATGGCGTCTTTCCCCTTCGACAACGACAGGCGCGTCAACCGCCATTTCTCGTTCATTTTGAGCTTGCTATAGCAATGCATCAGCGTGAAAGACTTGTGACCTTCCGAGTTCTTCCGGTACAAATCCATGGCCTTGTCAAACTAACCAAAGGAAGCGGAATCATTTCATCGAACACAATCGAACACGCCTTCTTCTTCTTCTTCTTCTTCTTCTTCTTCTTCCTAGTCCTCACGCCGTCCGCGTCTACCTCCACGAGATCATCCTCACCGGCACCCTCCTCGTCCTCTTCCTCGCCGCCCTCTTCGTCCTCGTCCTCATCGTCGTCGTCCTCCACCCCATCGTCCTCCTCGTCCTCACCCCCGTCCTCCTCCTCAGCACCGGCGCCGTCGAATTCGAGCGGCCCCCTGCGGCAAGTGAACGGGGCGCCGTCCGGACCGGGTCCTGGCTCGCGCTGCTCGTACGCCGGGGAGTAGAGGTTGTTGGGGTTGAAGCCGCCATGCGGCAGCGCATCCTGGTAGTGGGGCGACAAGTTAGGCGTCTGATACGTCTCCAACGTATCGATAATTTCTTATGTTCCATGCTACATTATTGATGATATCTACATGTTTTACACACATTATATGTCGTATTTACGCATTTTCTGGAACTAACCTATTAACAAGATGCCGAAGAGCCGATTCTGTCGTTTTCTGCTGTTTTTGGTTTCGAAATCCTAGTAAGGAAATATTCTCGGAATTGGACGAAATCAACGCCCAGGTTCCTATTTTGCCCGGAAGCATCCAGAACACCCGAGAGCCGTCAGAGAGGGGCCACGTGGGGCCCACACATGGTGGCGGCGCGGCCAGGGCCGCGCCGCCCTAGTTTCTGGTCCCACCAGACCCCCTCCGAGGCTGCCCTTTCGCCTACTTAAAGCCTCCATCGCGAAACCCCCAGTACCGAGAGCCACGATACTGAAAACCTTCCAGAGACGCCGCCGCCGCGAATCCCATCTCGGGGGATTCAGGAGATCGCCTCCGGCACCCTGCCGGAGAGGGGATTCATCTCCGGGAGGACTCTTCATCGCCATGATCGCCTCCGGAGTGATGAGTGAGTAGTTCACCCCTGGACTATGGGTCCATAGCAGTAGCTAGATGGTCGTCTTCTCCTAATTGTGCTTCATTGTTGGATCTTGTGAGCTGCCTAACATGATCAAGATCATCTATCTGTAATACTATATGTTGTGTTTGTCGGGATCCGATGGATAGAGAATACTATGTTATGGTGATTATCAATCTATTACATATGTGTTGTTTATGATCTTGCATGCTCTCTGTTACTAGTAGAGGCTCTGGCCAAGTTTTTGCTCTTAACTCCAAGAGGGAGTATTTATGCTCGATAGTGGGTTCATGCCTTCATTGACACCTGGACAAGTGATAGAAAGTTCTAATGTTGTGATGTGCTTAGTTGCCACTAGGGATAAAACATTGATTCTATGTCTAAGGATGTAGTTGTCGATTACATTACGCACCATACTTAATGCAATTGTCCGTTGCTTTGCAACTTAATACCGAAAGGGGTTCGGATGATAACCTCGAAGGTGGACTTTTTAGGCATAGATGCGGTTGGATGGCGGTCTATGTACTTTGTCGTAATGCCCAATTAAATCTCACTATATTTATCATATCATGTATATGCATTGTTATGCCCTTCTCTATTTTGTCAATTGCCCGACTGTAATTTGTTCACCCAACATGCTTTTATCTTATGGGAGAGACACCTCTAGTGAACTGTGGACCCCGGTCCTATTCTTTACATCGCATACAATCTATTGCAATACTTGTTTTACTGTTTTCTTGCAAACAATCATCTTTCACACAATACGGTTAATCCTTTGTTACAGCAAGCCGGTGAGATTGACAACCTCACTGTTTCGTTGGGGCAAAGTACTTTGGTTGTGTTGTGCAGGTTCCACGTTGGCGCCGGAATCCCTGGTGTTGCGCCGCATCACATTTCGCCACCATCAACCTTCAACGTGCTTCTTGGCTCCTACTGGTTCGATAAACCTTGGTTTCATACTGAGGGATACTTGCTTCTATACGCATCATACCTTCCACTTGGGGTTCCCAACGGACGTGTGCATCTACGCGTATCAGCGTCACGCACCCGAGAGTGGCGGAGGGGCCGTTGTTGTAGAAGGCGGATGACGACGGAGAGATCACTCCCGGAACGTACACCGGCACGGACGTACTCCATGGGCTCGCGTTGGTGGCGGCGATACACCCGGCCATTATGTGTTGGTGCTGGCGCGCCGCCAGAGCCTTCTTCTCCTGCTCCGCCGCCCTCCGTCCTTTCCGCTCCGCCGTCGCCATCTTCCGGCGCAGACAATCTTGCTGCCATTGATCTTCGGTCCATTCTTCCGGCTTCTTCTTCGGAGCCGGCGCCTTTTGCGGCTTCGCGAACGGCGCTTTCGCCCCTTTCGTCTTATTGCCCGGCGGCTTCTTGGCCGCTTTCTTGGTCATCTTTTTGGGCCTGTTGGCGGCGCCGTGGAATAGGGAGAGGGTAGCGGCGGCGGGTGGACGGCGGTAGGGAGAAAGAAATCGGCGGGATAGGAGAAAAGAATCGGCTGCGGGATATGTGTTGGGAGGCCAGAAATGCGCGGCGGGATAGGCGCGGTGTGGCGGATGGGCTGGATTTGGCGGGAGTGGGAGACGAATTTTCCCTATGCCGCTGACGGGTCGGCCCCGCCACTCCCCGCCTCGCTTTTCGGTGTGTCCGGCGTGCCCGGTGCGTCCCCTCACTAGTAGGAAAACCATTATAGGTAGAAATGACATCTGTGGCGCACCTAAAAAATGTGCTCCACAAAAATTATTTCTGTGGCGCACCAAAAATATGCGCCACAGAAAGTCGAAATTCTGTGGCGCTGTTGCCTGCCAAAACCCACCGGCGAGCAGTGGTTAAGCAACACGAAGAGCCGGGAGGCTTCCAAGACTGCAGGGGGCCCTGGTCCCTCGACGTCGTCCCGCAAATGTTCCGGCACACGTCCTAGCGGTTGCAAGGGCGTGCCACCTGACCTATACCTGGTCAGGAAGGTGTTGGATTGCTTCGATTAGTTTCCTGCATGGCAGACACGTAAACATTAAATACAAGCCCGATCGGCTCTCAGGTTGCCCTGTGGATCGGCTCAAAGAGCCGATCGCCCCATGGTTTGTGTCGGGTTAACGATGACATGGGGCTCCTGCTTGATCAATATAAAGTCAAACCAATCTACGACATTTTAGGGTTTTCACCGTATGATCGGAACATCCTACGCGTAGTTGAGCCTAATAGACACGAAAGATAATGGAAAACTAATCCTAAAAGAGGCCTAAAAACCAACATTAAGTTAATTCCCGGAACATCCCTCTTAGGACTAACAAACCATACCTAACGCACTACCGGATCGTTCAACCCGTTTGCAAGGCCTAACCATACAGATATTAAACCAATCCTTGAGGAATCAAGGAGCAACTATAACGGATCGGATCTACTAAACAACGAACAAGCAAGACGCTGCCCTTACACCTGGATAGGTATAAGGGCAGCTAGATATTGAGGGACAGCATAGCTAAGCAGATATGCATAAAAAAGCATCCATGCAAGCCCCAAAACATCTACGATAAATAGTGCTACTCGCCATCAACAACGCTTCAGCACGAGCAGCACAAGGTAATGAATAAACGTGTGCTGCCTAGATCGCAAGATGCGATCTAGGCAGCATGATGCTTACCCGGAAGAAACCCTCAAAAGAAAGGGGTGGCGATGCGCCTGATTTGTGTTTGTTGTGAACGTGATTGTCCTCCTTTTCGATAACCCTAGATACATATTTATAGTCCAAGCGACTTTCTAATTCGGGCGTGCACCTAACCGTGCACGAGTTAAACTCTATCTTTTAATTCTAAACTAAGATGTGATCTACTATATTACAGATACATGGGCAATTAAGCCCAAACTCTTCGTGCAAGGCCGCTTCAAAGATGCTCCACGCGTGTATCTTTCAAGCCCATCTTCACTTACGGCCCATCTCCCGATTTGGCCAAAATCCGGTGATAACACATGCCCCCTGGTTTTGGCAATGATAATTTCAAAACCACTCTGTTTTTCCTTCGAAGGGTCATGTCGTGGCAGAGCAGAACCGTCGCAGTATTCTTCATCATGATACCTTGCCTTCTCAACTTCTCTGCACGATTTGACAGTTTTGGCACCACATCCTCGGAAACTGTTCGAGCATTAAATCTCCACTATATCTCCTTTTATTTAACCGCATCGAACAGTTCACCTCTTCACCCCCCTGCTCCAAACCAGCCGTCAGTCAAAAACCCTCTTCCTCTGTAGCCATGTCTTCCTCCTCCTCCTCTTCCGTTTCTCTCCAATCCTCTTCCTCAAGCGAGTCGAATCCAGAGCACAACCAGATGGAAGCGTACAATAGGCGCGCTCCCGAGCATTGGGATGAGCAAGAATGGGACTTCGACTTCGTGCCAGAGGGCCTACCCGAGGACCTCGTTTGGTCAGATGGCGACATGCCCCTGACCGACGGGGAGGATGACCTCCGGTTCCTGATTGACGGAGAACTGGAAGCGGAGAGCGACGACGACCTTCCCTTTCGAGGTAAATTCACCTCCTCCACCAAAGAAGAAGAAGAAGATGACGAAGACAAAGACATCTCCTCCGACACGAAGAAGGAAAAGGAGGACGACACCTCCTCCGACGAACCGCCGCCAAAGCGCATCCGTGGCTGGGCTTGGTCAGATGACGACGACGATGATGAAGAGGAAGAGGCCCCGGCTGAAGGTTACAGTAGCAGCGACGAGGAACTCGTCGACAGCAGCAATGACGGCAGCTACCACAACGACGGCGAAGACAGCAACAGCCCTTAGACTAGGAACTTACTAGCATAAGATTAGCAGTAGCAATCTGTTCCCCTTTCGTTTGAACAATCTGCTTCTCTTTGTAAGAAATCACCTTTTTAACCAATGAAGATGAAGATGTTCTTGCAACTTAATTTCCAATCATACTTCACATCTTGTCATTTTCCGATTGTCAAGGGTGGTCACCGCTTCAATGAGACGATGGCAACGCATCAGTCCTTCTCGATAAATTGCGAGATAGGTCAACTCGGTTATCCCCTCCAACAGTAACCTGCACCCCTTGCTCAAACTCCGATCCGCAAACGGTAATCCTTAACCGCTCCAAATCACCAGGGCAAAGCCTTGTACAGTCTTCCAGGCATCAAACTGAACCCAAGGAAGTATCGGGATGGTTCAGGACTTTTTACCAGGGCCTGGATGACCCTCTCTTCTTTCCTTATTAGGAGTCTGAAAATTTTGAAAATCTGGTCTCCTTCAGGTTAGACAATTCTGTTGATGACGACAGCACTCGGCAGTTATACTCATGATCCGTCCTTGCTTCTCAGTTGGTACAAGTACCTCAAACAGGATCATAGAACCTGGTCATGAATTTTCAAGGCCACTGCCCCCCGAGCCTCAATCCAGGCGAAAATAGCAGTGAAATATGTGGCTACCAGGAAAACTTTGAAGAGCAACATCCTTCTAGGATATTAGCTACTTAATCCTGCTCTTGTAATCCCCTACCGAAGATATCAGCAAGGAGACGCAATTCAGCCGACGAGGCTCGAGCTTGAGCACCTCTGGGGACACTACCACGTAAAACCAGCCAGATGTGCCACCATCGGCTTTCAAAACAAGGTCAGCCTCCAACTCCCATCAAAACAGGACAGGAAAGCTTACGCACAAGGAGTCGATGCACCAAGAGGGCTCGGAAGGACCAGCAAACCCCTTTCTTGAACCAAGAAGCTTCACATGTAATGGCTCTCCAACTCCTCCTAGCTCAATTCTTGTGATTTACTGCTCCGATTGGCTCACCCTTTCTCTGATCTGCATGCTTGTGCTGTCCTTGTTGTCTGTTAGGGCTGTAATCTCTCAGGCTTGCTGTCGTGTCGTTCGACCCTGAATATCGAGCCGGCCCCTCCACAGCATGTGATGAACCAAATCCAAGCTCCAACGCCTCAAAGCCCTGCTATATTCCCTCATTGAAACATTGGTCAAACACTCTGAAGAGGTGAAGAATATCCAGCCCCACATCCCAATGACGCCGTAGTTGAAGTTCTGGCCAGTCGTAACGTTGTCTGCCTTTAGGTAGTTGGCCCACCAACAAGGTTCTCAAGTCGATGTCCAAGCATCGGCTGTGCTTAATTTTTTTTTGTATTTTCGATTTTTTATTAGCCGATCGATTTCATGAATCGGCTTCCCCTGGGTACATACTTCGTGGCCTCGTACCTTCTCTGTGTGTATGCCCCCCGAGCCGAATCCTTCAAGTGATTGAAGATATCGGCTTTTCAGCCAATTCAAGCTTGTCTCACCACTCACCATGCTAAATAGCACGTCAGTGAACACGTGTGGTGAGAATAATTTTAGCCGATTGCTGGAATCGGCTTCCCTTGCAGCTGTCGATCCGACTATTTGCTGATAAATGTTGGTTGTGGCTTATCCCCAGGACCAATTTCAATCTCTTCTAGATCATCAGCTGCTGTAAACCCATACCTCAGCTTTCCATCGCCTGCTACATCAATGCTGAACGCAGGCAGAAGGCATGTTGAGACTAATTGTGGCCGATTGCTAGAATCGGCCTCCTTTTCCATTGCAATGTTCAACGAGGGTTTACAACTTCTTGGTTCTCTGCTATAGCGACGTGGCATGCTTGAAGTGAGATCCTTGTTTCTTATTTTTTGGGGCCGATCGCAGGGATCGGCCTTGCCACGTATGTCCATAGACTTGGGTCTTGTTACTCCGTCAGGCCAGTGGATAAGACCAGCCTCACCCCATTTTTTGAAGCTTCGATGCGCTCACAGCCGTCCAGATTGATTCCAGAGAGCGGCTCTTGGTCATTTGCTTCCCAGATGTTCATGGCAGCCAAAGAGATGTCGATCGAATCATCTACATGAACAACCTCCACTTCATCTCCATCCCATTGTATGATGCACTGATGCATTGTAGATGGAATGCAACAGTTAGCATGGATCCAATCTCTTCCCATCAAGACAGCGTAAGTGCTTTTGCTGTCGACGATGAAGAACGACGTAGGGATGGTTTTTCGGCCGACAGTTAAGTCCACGTTCAGGACACCTTTGGCTTCTGATGCTTGGCCGTTGAAATCGCTTAGCGTGACGTTGGTCTTGATCAGATCTTCATTGGAACGTCCCAAACGTCGTAACATGGAGTACGTCATTATGTTGACTGTTGTTCCCGTGTCAACCAGCATCTTGCTGATAGGCTGCCCATTGATATAACCCTTCAGGTATAGGGCTTTCAGATGCCTGTAGCTCCTCTCTCGTGGCTTCTCGAAGATAACTGGCCGTGGCCCGCAATCAAACTGTGCCACTGATACTTCCTCATCTCTTGGAGCACAAAACTCTGACAGGAGAACGAACACCATGTTCGTATCAGCTGATGCCTCTGCATCGGCTTTTGTCTGCTTGGGCCGCCACACTTTCTTTGGTGGGCGAGCCTCTGTCTCCAGTGTTTGCTAAATTTTCACGGCCAAATCGGGCCATGCTTTCCTCAACGTATACAGGTATTGCGCCTCGGCTTCCTCCAAGTTTCGTAGCCGTTGCACTCTGCGCTTTTGGGAGTGGCTGAGTCCATCAGGACACCACCTTGGTCGGTGATATCTATCTTCTTCCTCTGACTTCTCGAAGTCTTCATCTTGAGATGACTCAGCTCGTTTGTTCCGAGGTGGGAGAGGTCCTAGACGTTTGAACACTGAAACTTCATTTGTTCCCTTCCTCTTCTGTCTACATTCAGGCGGTTCTCGATCGTAGGCAATCGGCTCATTCCCGAGTCCCAGCAGTGTTTGAAGAAAGGACAGTTCCAATGCCTATCCATGTCCTCTTGCTCTCTTGACCTCCCTCTGGCGTGACGCTCATACCCTTCGTATCGACGGTATTTCCTGTTGTCTGCATCAGACCGACGATATCTATCGTCGTCTGCGTCGTAGCGCCGACGTCGGTCGTATTGCTGCTCATATTTGTTAAGGAGATGTGCGGAGAGTGGTCGTTGATACCGCACGCTTATCACCTCTTCCTCAGTCAAATACCGTCTGTCATCATGCTGGGGCCGGTTGCGTGGATCGGCCTCCTCTTTATCTTTGCCACGGGAGCGACTGCTCTCTGGCTTATCCTTGCCATGGCGATCTGCAAGCCCTGCCATGTTGATATCAAAAGAGAAACCTGGCTCGCGTCTTATGCAGTGGCTGAGATCCACCATGTTGACGTCCGGAAACGGCTGCGTATCAACTCTCATGGCAAACTGACCGAAGAGTAATCGGCCTTGTTCTATCGCCATTTGAATCTGTCCGCGCAAGACTTTGCAGTCGTTGGTGGCATGGGTGAACGTGTGATGCCATTTGCAGTATGGCCTGCCGTTCATCTCTTGTAACGTGGGGATTTTGTGGCCTTCGGGTAACTTCAACTGTTTCTCCTTCAGCGACAAATCAAAAATTTGCTCCGTTTTGCTCAAATCAAAGTCAAACTCTTTTGCGGGCCCTGGTTGTTTCACCCACTTGCGGGACATGGGCTTTGCCCCCGAGTCCATTCGGCTACAGCGACTTCCCGATCTCCTACAGAATCTTCATCTTCTTCCATCTCGATCAGGGCGACGCGCTTGAACTTGTCCTGGTACAATTCCGGGTGGCGCTGTTCATACGATGTCAATTTCTGAACCATATGCGCCAATGAATTGTAGTCAGCTTGGAAGGTCACATCTTTGAGCGGCGCTGACAATCCTGCTATCGCCAGCTCGACTGCTTCCTTCTCAGATAAACGAACCGAGTAACATCGGTTCCTGACGGTCCTGAAGCGCTGAATGTATTCAGACACCGTCTCTCCTCGCCTCTGCCGAACCTGGGTCAGATCGGCAATGCCAGCTTCAGTAGCTTCTGAATGGTATTGTACGTGGAATTGTTCCTCCAGCTGCTTCCACGTCCGAGCCGAATCTGGTGGCAACGAGGTGTACCATCCAAAGGCCGGGCCCGTGAGAGATTGTGAGAAGAACCTCACACGCAGCTCGTCTGAAGCTGAAACCATGTCCAACTGTGCCAAATATCGGCTCACGTGCTCGATTGAGCTGGTTCCTTCTGATCCACTGAATTTTGTGAAGTCAGGGAGCCGATACTTAGGCGGTAGTGGGATTAGGTCATACTCGTTGGGATACGGCTTGGAATAGCCGATCAGTCTCTTCTTCGGCAGGATGCCGAACTGATCTCTCATGATTGCGGTGATCTCATCCACCGTAGGAGCTGCAGAAGTTGAGCGTTCATGACTTGTACCGGTGGCATATTTAGCGAGCCACGCCTGTTTCTCGGCATATCGCTCCGGAAGCTGTTTCATGCTCCGGCAACTACTCCTGTTCCGGCGATCCCTCCTGCCGTGGCGGTCCTTCTCGCTGTAACTCTGGGTCATCCGAGCTTGTTGCGGTCCGGCACGTATGTGCACACGTATCCATGTGGAATCTCCTTCGGCGGCTCATACGAGAATTGGTAATCGCCGGGATCACCTCCAACCTTGTAGACGACGTACGCCGGTGAACCTCGTTGCTGTGGAGCTGCCATCGTATATTGCAGTGGTGGCCTAGTATAGAGCGGTATCTCCCCCTGGTGAGTCCCTAGGGCAGGTCCTGACGGAGAGTACTTATGCTTCATGATTTCTTGCACCACATTAAGCGCGACACGTTCCAGAGTGTTCACCAGGCTCTCAGAATGCCGATGAAGAGAGTGAGCCACGGCATAGTTGACTTCCTATCGCAGGGCTCTGGTACGTTCTTCCGAGGGGAGAGATAGATCTAGTCCCTCTAACGCGCCTTCAGGTTGGAACCCTTTGAACTTAATGCCGTGCGAACGGGTCCTCTCAAAAGCGCCGATGAGATCGGCTTCCAAGATGGCCTTGAGATCATCATATTTCTTCTTATGCTCGGCGAGCGGATCTTCGTACTTGATCGGTTCTTCCGCCATCTCAGATGTAGATGTTGACGTGGTTGCTACGGAAGATTGTCCCGATTGTCCCACCGGCGTGCCAGAATGTGTTGCCTGCCAAAACCCACCGGCGAGCAGTGGTTAAGCAACACGAAGAGCCGGGAGGCTTCCAAGGCTGCAGGGGGCCCTGGTCCCTCGACGTCGTCCCGCAAATGTTCCGGCACACGTCCTAGCGGTTGCAAGGGCGTGCCACCTGACCTATACCTGGTCAGGAAGGTGTTGGATTGCTTCGATTAGTTTCCTGCATGGCAGACACGTAAACATTAAATACGAGCCCGATCGGCTCTCAGGTTGCCCTGTGGATCGGCTCAAAGAGCCGATCGCCCCATGGTTTGCGTCGGGTTAACGATGACATGGGGCTCCTGCTTGATCAATATAAAGTTAAACCAATCTACGACAGTTTAGGGTTTTCACCGTATGATCGGAACATCCTACGCGTAGTTGAGCCTAATAGACACGAAAGATAATGGAAAACTAACCCTAAAAGAGGCCTAAAAACCAACATTAAGTTAATGCCCGAAACATCCCTCTTAGGACTAACAAACCATACCTAACGCACTACCGGATCGTTCAACCCGTTTGCAAGGCCTAACCATACAGATATTAAACCAATCCTTGAGGAATCAAGGAGCAACTATAACGGATCGGATCTACTAAACAACGAACAAGCAAGACGCTGCCCTTACACCTGGATAGGTATAAGGGCAGCTAGATATTGAGGACAGCATAGCTAAGCAGATATGCATAAGAAAAACATCCATGCAAGCCCCAAAACATCTACGATAAATAGTGCTACTCGCCATCAACAACGCTTCAGCACGAGCAGCACAAGGTAATGAATAAACGTGTGCTGCCTAGATCGCAAGATGCGATCTAGGCAGCATGATGCTTACCCGGAAGAAACCCTCGAAAAAAAAGGGTGGCGATGCGCCTGATTTGTGTTTGTTATGAACGTGATTGTCCTCCTTTTCGATAACCCTAGATACATATTTATAGTCCAAGGGACTTTCTAATTCGGGCGTGCACCTAACCGTGCACGAGTTAAACTCTATCTTTTAATTCTAAACTAAGATGCGATCTACTATATTACAGATACATGGGCAATTAAGCCCAAACTCTTCGTGCAAGGCCGCTTCAAAGATGCTCCACGCGTGTATCTTTCAAGCCCATCTTCACTTACGGCCCATCTCCTGATTTGGCCAAAATCTGGTGATAACAGGCGCATGGATGGACTGGTGCGCCACAGAATGTCTACTTTCTGTGGCGCATGTGGCTGGATGCGCCACAGAAATTCCATGGGCCCACACGGGATCCAGCACTGCACATGGGCGAAGAGAATTCTGTGGCGCATGGTGGCATGTGCGCCATAGAAGTTCAAAATTCTGTGGCGCATGGGGGCATGTGCGCCACAGAATTATTAACTTCTGTGGCGCACCAACAATATGCGCCACAGAATTCTGCAGGATTTTTTCTCCCCACGCAACTCCACCCCCCCTGGATCGCCTTTTTTACCTTTGTAAAAAATAAAAGAAATAAATAAAAATTTCAAAAAATAAAATCCTTCGATATTCCCATATATTATGTCATCTAGCACCACTGAAATTTAACAAACATGAATTTTGACTTTTTTTGCAAAATTGCGTGGGAAAATCATCAAACTGGATTTCTGGTTGCATACGAACTCGAAAAAAAACGCACAATATATCAAAATGTTCCCACGAAAAACGCCCGGTTGGAGAATTTTTAGAATCACCAAATTCGAAAAGTGTAAAAAGTTACGGCCAGTTAAAGTGTTTTTCCTGCAAAATGCAAAAAAAAGAAAAAAAAAATTATGTGGCGCACCATGTGGAGGTGCGCCACAGAAGTTTGGCCGAATTTTTTTGAAATTTTCCGGCGCCAATCTCCTACTCCTCTTCTCCTCCACCACTTCTCCATCTCCTCACTTCTCCTCTCACTTCTCCTCCCACCACCACCACCACCTCCCTTCACTTCTCCACCACTTCCCTTCTCCGGTGACCACCACCTACCTTCTCCGGCGAGCACCTCCGGCGAGCACCTCCGGCGACCACCACCACCACCACCTCCGGCCACCACCACCACCACCTCCGGCCACCACCACCACCACCTCCGGCCACCACCACCACCACCACCTCCGGCCGCCACCATCACCACCACCACCAACACCACCACCTCCGACCACCACCACCACCACCACCTCCGGCCGCCACCATCACCACCACCACCAACACCACCACCTCCGGCCACCACCATCACCACCACCACCAACACCACCACCTCCGGCCACCACCACCACCACCACCTCCGGCCACCACCTCCGGCCACCACCACCAACACCACCACCACCACCAACACCACCACCACCACCACCACCACCACCACCACCACCTCCTCCTCCTCCTCCTCCTCCTCCTCCTCCTCCGACCACCTCCACCACCACCACCAATAAAAAAGCGAAATTCCGGCGACCCAGATCTAGATCTAGATCTAGATCTGGCCGCCACTTTTTTTTGAAATTCGAAAAAAAATTCTGTGGCGCATATTGGCATGGTGCGCCACAGAAGTTTGACAGACTTCCGTGGCGCATATTGACATGGTGCGCCACAGAAGTTTCAAAATTCGGTGGCGCACGTACATATGCGCCACAGAAGTTTCAATACTAGTCGCGTGGTAACTGTGGCGACCTGGATATGCGCCACAGAATTTGATTTTGGTGCGCCACAGTTAGCCTTTTTTCCACTAGTGCCTGTGGGGCGGGGACGGGCTCGGAGCGCCGGACACCGTATCGGGCCGCGCCGGACAAAAATCGGCTTTGGGGGTCGTGGCTGGAATCATTTTTTTGTCCGACGCGTCTCAAATAGCTTTGGAAGACGTTTTGAGAGACGCGACTGGAGATGCTCTTACATTCCAAAATTATTAAGCTCAGATATGAAGCCCGGCATTTCGATCATGCGATTAGAAAAGGGAGGATGGTCAGCAAGAACGCCTCGTAACCAAAAGTTGCAAACCCCATGCCATGTCCTTCTCCTAAAAATTCTCGGTCAAACCCTGTGAATGTAGTTCCAGCCAAATGAACACGCCAAAATAAGAAACAACATGTTCAATTCTTTGCGGTATGGCAGAGGAATTACCTTCTTTGTGAGGTAACATCTAAATACATGCAGAACAAACTATCAGTCAGGGATGTTGTAGTGTACTTCAAAATGGAACTAAATAGAAGGATTTCGATTACTCCTCAGACTCATATGAATCATAAGGCTTATTAGCATTGCATCATCACTCTTCCTTAGTTACAAACTACTCTCACACACGTTGAACTAAGTCAGCAAGGTACAAACCTTATGTAGATGGCAAAGAACAAATTGTATCAGTGCTTTGCAAGAACTTTTTTTTTAAACGGAGGCAAAAGCTATGCCTCATTCATATTAATTAAGAAGAGATTGTCCGGTTTTTAGGAGAAAATCGGGCGAAAACCTACAATAACCGGGCCAAACCCACACAAACAACACATCCACATAGACCGCAAAGCGACACTAGCTAACACTTGAACACGACACTCCAACGCCACGCCAAAACATGCAACTCTAACAAACGCAAACTCTCGACTCATCGATCACAACACCGCGAAGAAAACACCAAGTGAAAAACGACGGGCCAAAAGGACAAACTGAGATGCAAGAACTTATCATCACCTATGCGGCAAATACATTGCGTATTAGGTATTTTAGCAATATAAAGAGCAGCAAAGCTTCATATATGCAGGCGGAGTTTATTTGTTATATATTTTAAGGCTATATTCATATAGGCCGCAAAGAGCTACAGCTAGATAGTAATGAAATATTTTTATTTTGTTTATAGCAGCACGCAAAGAATAAGAAACTATAGATAACTTGCTAGGTAAAGACTGGTAGCAGACAAACTACATGGTACTACTTCATACTTCGTTAAGCGCTACCACGGCCAGCAAGGGAAGTCAGCTCCAGAAAAATAAATAACCAGTGTATCAGTTGTAAGTATATCAATCGAAGGGGTTTCCAACCAAATATAAGATCAGTATCCCACAACCTGTGGCCACCCACAAGCCACAAGTTCTTGATGCTCCATCCAACCTCTGCATATATGGCAGTAAGGTGAAATCAAGATTGATGTCATGATGATGTTTTCCTAAAAAAACAGCTTCCTTAACTTTATTTGAGTACAAAAAAACTGGTGCAGGATTGTATGGACTTGACGTTGTCAAGTCCATGATGGTGCTTGAGCTTGGCATGCCAAGCATAAGCACATTGCAATGAATCCTATGTACATTCAGATCTACAAGCGACAAGAAGATTGAGTGAAGGTACTTACGATTGGGTGGATCGCCAGCGTCCCACTCTGAGGAGGAAGAGGAGCAAATCCCGGTGGAGCAGAAGGCGGCGTAGCTGGTAAGTAGGTCCTCAGCTCTAACCGCGGTGCAGCGGTCGGGAAGCCGGGCGCCGATGGTGCTGTCGTCTGGCGCCGAGCATGAGGTCGGGTGAACCCTGGTGTCGGCGGGACAGGAGGCGCACCATAGGGGGCAGGCGGACGCGGCATGCCCCATGGCATCGCCGCCTGCATCGGGGTGGATGCGAACCCCGGTGGGGGCTCCATCTCCCTGCTGGAGCCCGGTGCACCGCCCGACATTGCGGTCGCCCTCACCGTTGGAAACCCTAGTGGGACGGGAAAAAAACCCGTCCACGACGGATCCGCCGGTCGAATCCCTGCGGCTCGAAGAGCCAGGACGGTGGCGCTCTGGGTTGCGACGCCAGCGAGCTTCATGCTCGCGAACGGTGATGGTCGATTCATCACTGGCACGCGGCCGGCATCGATTTGCGCCGCGGAGTCGCCGCCTCCGGCCTCGTACTCGCGGACTAGGTGCATTACCGCCTCGTTGGACCTGGTTGCCGACGGCCGTACGGCTGGATCCGTCGGCGCTGGGGACGATGGCGGAGGCGGAGGACGCGAGGAGGCCATGGGGGCGGTTGATGGGACAAGGCGATGTTGTCTGTGCCAGGAGTGAATGGGGAGAGAGAAGACCAAAGCGGTGAGGGAAAGTGGAGAGCGAGGACCAAGGCAATGCAGTGTCTCCCGCGCTTCTCCACGCGTGCAACCGTTGCACGCGGGCGTGTGCAAAATGGCTCGACAACGGGCCTGGCTCCTGAAAAACTTCCGATTCGAGCGTTCCTTCAGGACCTATCCCAGAGGTGCTTTGAGAACCAGTTGAGCCACAACACGGACCTCTTACAGGCAACCAAACGAACCGGTTTTTGCTGGGCCGATGCGAGCCAAAGAGCTCACAGCCTACCCGCGCCCATGTAGTACGGTCGAATGTACGCACATTCCTTCCATGATCTCCACGGACTTCTCCGCTGGCCACGCATGTACGGCACTTCACTGTTGGCCGATCTCCATTTTCCAGGGTCCTCGAACCGTGGTACTACCAGGGTAGTACAGTGGAGAAGAGGAAGAGAGAAGCATGGCGTCAGTCACACGAACTGACGAACAACGCCGGCGCGGCACTGTGTAGCACGCACGGCACGGAGGTCCGGAGCTAGTAGCTACTCTCGTCTCGTAGTCGTAGCGGCATGCAGCAAGTGAATAACGCACGCGCTACCTGTTCGGGCGACCTGCGTGGCTGCGTGTGACCGTCCGTCTGGGTACTAGCGCGCCTGGCTGTGTTTCGCCGATCACACCAAAACCGTACCGCTACGCGTGTAGGGAGACGGGCCATCGACCCCGCGGTCGGTTCTACGGCTGCCCCGCCCTTTCTACCAGCTTCCGTGCCTGCGCGCGGCTGTAGACGGGTCGTGTGAACGACTCGTTGGGTATATGAAAATATCCAATAATTTCCCTCCTTCTATTTCTCTTTTCTTCCTCTCTTCTTGAGAGTTCCGGTATAATCCCGGCGGGTGAAGTCTAGGTCAAGGTTTTATCCACGTGTTAATGGCGTGATACCTATGGGGATCTTGCTGCCGTGGAGTGCGAGCTGCTTCCCGTGGTTCTTGATGGCATTGTCGCTGCTCGCGGTTCTCCGACGGAGGGAGCCGGATGCGGGCGGCGCCACATCCCCTTCAATAAAGCTCAGTTGGGGCTCTCCAAATCATAGCGATGCGTTCATGATGCTTCCTCTTTCAAGCCACCGAGGTGGTGGATAAGAAGCGGAGCTTAGATGTGGGCGGTACGAGAGCGGAAAAAGCAACACCGTCGCTCCCGTCGCCACCTCCCACTCCAGGGAGACTGGGGCGCCCCCATCTCCTAGCCACAACGCCCCTTCTCCCATCATCGCAGACGATAGCCGTCGAGCAATGCCCGTGCGGTGCTGGCGGCAATGGTTTCCCCCTCCACCACGCGTTTGGAGGGACCTAGGGGACGGGTTTGACCTAGCGGCGGTGGATGGTGCCAATCTCGATGCCGGCCGTCGTGGCTCCCGCCGTGGTTGGCGGCGAGGTGGGCGGTCACGACAGCGGCACCTGGATAGCGCCTCTGACCGGCAGTGATTCATGGCTCAATGGTGGTGGCAGCATATCTGTGCCCGCGGGCCTAGATGTGGGCATGGCAAGCCTGGCTGTGATCTCAGGGATATTTGGGTGGTTCGTGGGTGCGGGGTGTACGCTCATGTGGATCTGGCAACCTACCTGCTCGGCCATGTCGGTGCCTTGTTGGGCTTCCTGTAGTTTTGGTGTCATTGTGGGTGACGTCCTTGCTGCTCTCTTGGATTGGGTCCCTCGAACGATGCGTGCTCGTCGGGGAAAGCAACATGCTTCGTGCTAAAGTTGCTCGCACGGCTTGTTTTACCTACGACCATCATAGTTGCGCTGGTGCAGGTGTTAGCGCACTGGGGATGGGCATTGGTGCTGCCATCGTGGTGCCGCCGACCTAGCGTCGCAGGTGGCGTCTGGCCAGGCCTGGCCAGCTAAATTTTGCGTGCATCCTGCAGATAATTCTAGTGTGGGCTAGATCATAGTGCGGCTTGGGTTGGTGGCACGACATCGATTTCTGCTCTTCAGCTCTGTTTCCTCGCCACAATGATCGGACTTTTGATTGGGTTGAATCGCGGCGAAAGCCATGTACGGCTTTGGCCAGTGCGGTGATGATGTCACCTATGGGTGTCGTTTCCTTGTTGAAGGCATCCCGAATTGATGGACTTCATCCCTCTGCCTCAAATTACTCCTCTTGGTGGCTTCGCTGCGGGCAAGTTTCTCTTGCAGTGTCTTGTGAATCACCCTTTGATTTCTCTCTGTTGTAGTAGCCCTCCCGCAAAGTTGGCCTAGCTGCTTCTACATGGTCTTGCTTTGGTTATTGTCGTCTTTCCTAGCACTTTGGGGGTTTTGCTAGGTCGACGTCAGGCTATAGGTTTTGCCGTTTTCCTGTTCCCAATGTCATTGAAAGATGTTGTGTTTTTGTCATGTACCTATCCCGAGCTAGGCGTGGTGGTTTAGGGTCGGAGTGAAATCTTTGCAGGACCTCGGTCTCTGAGGATGAGGATGACGCGTTCTCGCGCCATGCACCTTCTTGGAGGTGTCACCGCAAGACCCCTCCTCCTTTGGATCGTCAAGTTCTGCTAGGTTGTTGGCCCGTCGTTGAGTTCCCCCTTGATTGCAGTTTTGGTGCGGCAGAGGTTGGTTGGCGTGGACATGGTCGTGGTCGTTCTGGTGCAACAAAAGACAAGACTCGCACAACCTGGATTGTTGTAACTTATGTAGTAACTTCTACCCATTCGATGACTTTGTTAATTCAAAGTCGGGCCCATTTCGAGCATTCTCTATATGTGGTGTCTATGTGGTGCCGTTCTTTGCTGATCTGCGGAGTGTTCTTTGTTGATCTGCGGAGTGGGAAGGATTGGAGATTGCATCACTCTTCTAGTCCATTGCTCTGGCACTCCTCTTTAGCTGCTCTTCTAGAGCTAATCCTCGGTGGCCTCCCGCGGGCCTTGGGCTAGCCTACCACCGACTCTCATGGCCAATAGGTAGCTGCTCCGAGCGCTGGTACTGGTAACTGCCTGGGGCCATCTCACAAACAAGCCATTGTGCCAGTACGAGGCCCTTCATCAGCTTCGACACGGGATTTCCCGCACATACCACCCCAAGTGGTGTAGTCCCCGGCGGCGGTGTAGTTGCTCGTGATCTGAAGCCCAAGTTCACCCTCGCTGGAGAAGAAGGATCGGATGGCAATTCTTATTTTTATTCTAAGGTCATGTGTGTAAAGTTCAGGAACTATGTTGTAGTTGCTCTTTTCTTTGAGATCCTCGATGTACTGCCACCATTAAAGATTAATGGCGTTTCTAGGGCCTTGGAGGCCTTCCGCTGTTAAAAGAAAGATGGACGGATGGTGGTTAACCCACGCGCTACCTGTTCGATCGGGGGGCAGCCAAGGTGATCCGTCAGGTCTCGCTGCGTTTCGGCGATCACAGCAAACAGTACCGCTAGGCGTAGGGAGACGGGACGGGTTCCATGAACGACTGAACGGCTCGGCGTGTATACGGCGACGATAGCCAAGTATACGTGTATACTACACCGTAGGTCCGACCGAAGCTACGAGTAATTCCGAGGAAGGCGTCAACCTTGGTGCGAGCTTACCGGAGTCGCCTCCACTCACGGTCACGGGAATCCTGCGTGCGGCGACCACGACGCCAGGAAGCAAGCTGGGCAATCCATATCCACCCACAGATAAACACCACTCTGCTACATCCGTTTCATAGCAGTAGCCATACTTTTCCCCTAAAAAGAAACCACTCCCTCCATTTCCAATGGGTAAACGGTCATCGTTTTTCTTGTTTTTCTTTGATCAAAAGTTCCTCTAATAATATACAAAGATTGTTGGTATAAATTAAAATTATCATAGTTAGAAAATGTTTTTCAATACGAATCCAGCGGTACTAATTACATACCGCAACATAATCAAGATTTGTTTGTTCAAATTTTTACGTGAAATTTTGTTTTTGAAATACACGTGCACATTATTCATCGAAACATAGGTTAGTAAGTGATCGCGTCCGCGCAGAAAAAAATGGGGAAAACTACAACCTCTGCAAACTGACCGGCCTATCCGCACCGGCGCATTCAGAATGCGTCATCATGGACAACAAACGAGTCCGCACGTGTTGTCAACACTGCCCGGCTGTTGTCGATCAACGTGGCAAGAGTGTTTCCACACTATTATTCCCTATACCAATTCGTTATTTGGGTTGAAAATATGGCGAGAAATAGACTTCAGTGTATATGCCAGACCAAAATGTGTCGGGCCACTAGGTTACATCGAGAGATGCCATAATATTTTTATTCCTGTTGGCAAGTATCGGACGATCAGCCACGTGTCGCCACGTTGAACAGCCCCCGACCGGCCCGCCCTACCCAAGCGTGTGCACCCCACCACTGCAGTCACACGGAGACGGTTGAGGTTGAGCAAGGTGGGACCCACGTGTCGTACCTCACACCTCGCGGCTGCTGCGTGGACCAAGCAGTTTGCCCGCATGATCCGCCTCGGGTGTCGCGCGCCCACAGCTTCTTCTACCCCCGGCAAAGGTCAGCTCAGAGCAATTCCAATAGTATAGTAACTGCTGCATATTATAAGCCAGTCTTGCTACGTCATCTATAGCTAACTTAGAGCTAATATATACAATAGTGAGCTATAAAAGTATAGTACTTTTACAATGCATGGCCCATCTTTTAGTCTCACATAGTGCCTAGGAGCACGTGCTAGAGCTGGCTATAAGATAGTAGCCCACTCCTCTTCTCTCTCCTAATCTCTCTCCTCCAACTAAGCAAACTTATAATATTTTATCTCTTATAGCCAGCTGACTGTATCTTATTGTACTTGCTCTCACACGATCGAAGCAATTAACTAAGAATAACCCTCGATTAAGGGCATCTCCAGCGGCGTCCTTGAGCGACCGTTTTCGTCCGCCGTGACCGGAAATGCGTGGGGCCCTGCTCCAGCGGGGCGACGCAAAGTGACCGGCCCGTCCGCGGAGACGCAAACCTAGCCCAAATATGCGGCAGGTTTGCGTCTCCGCGGACGCTGCGCGGTCGCAGAAAGTGTCCGCGTTGGGTGCATCCGGGCCCGATCGGCAGTGACTATTTAAGCAAAAGTTTTTCATTACTATTGATTGGCCAAAAGGACCATTTTACAGAGATGGTTAGTCGAGTTAACCTAAAACTACAACGGCCGTACCTACTCGCCGTCGCGCGGCCAACACCGGCCTCGGTTACTCGCAGTCGCGCGCCCTACTACTGGCCGCCGGATGGGTCGGCGCCGTCGTCGAAGCGGGAGCGCTCGTTGCACTCCGCGCGCTGCGCACGCCGGCGAAGGGACATCTCATCCTGCCGCCTGCGGCGTTCGAGGGCCTCGGCCAGGGAGCTGTCCCACAGGGCCGTCACCGTCGCAAATGCCACCTTGGTAGCCGCCGCCTCCGCCGTCGCCCGGCCCTCCTCCTCCTCTTCCGCCGCCTGGACCGCCGCCGCCGCCGCCCGGGCCTCCTCCTCCGCCGCCGCCTAGACCGCCGCCGCCGCGTCCTCCTCGGCCTGGACCGCCGCCTGGATCGGCGCCACCTGGGCGACGAAGCGGGCCCTGTCCCTAGCCGCCGCCGCCACAGCTTCGTCCCTGGCGGCGATGGCGACCTCCAACTCCCGGTTCTCCTGCTCGACCCGCGCGGGAGAACGGCCCCTACGCCGGGAGCGAGTCCAGGTCGGAGCACATTAACCCCTAGCCATGGCCATCGCATAGCTGGCGGCTTCCTCCTCCGCCACCAAAGCCTGGCGGCGCTGGGCGTCCCCTGCCAGGGACTCGAAGGACGCGAGCAGAACCCGCTGGTCACCGGCGCACTCGAAGCGCCTGGGCACGGGGGGGTCGTCGTCCGCGATGTCGTGGATGACGGCGTCGGCCGGAGGAGCCGCGAGGGCCGCCCGCGAGCTCGGCCATGGAGTTGGCGATCTCCGCCCTGGTCGCCGCGAGGCGCCCTTCCGCGCGCTCTGCCGCCTCCGCCTCCGCCTCCGCGACCTCCGCCTCCGCCTCCGCGACCTCCAGCTCCAGCTGCTGGGCCTCAACGCCGGCGGCGGCCTACCTCGTCCTCCTCCTCCTCCGCGGGTGGAGCGGCGGCAAATGTCAACAACTTGCTCCCAACTCATGTGGTCCGCCGGGGATGGATGGTAGGGTGAGGTGTGCCCGTCGCACCGGCGGTGTCCACCGTATATAGCAACGGCGGGGCGGGAAACGGCGTTGGCGCGCAGGGCGTTTCCCGCGCGCGCGAAACGCCGGCGAAACTTGCGAATGTATTGGGCGCGCGCGGGAACAATCGTCGTCGCGCGAAAACAGTTAATCGCCGACGGCAGTCCTCGACGGGACGTAAAACGCCATTAACGACCTTGACGCTGTCCCCGAATAAAATATGCGTCCGCACCGCTGGAGCTACCCCTGACGCAAACGAACATTTCGGACGTCCGAAATGCGTCGGCCCGCGCTGGAGATGCCCTAAGCGCGCTAATTCCCTCGTGCTAATTCCGGCACGACTCAATCGGCTACTAACCCAAGTTAGTACAGTGGCCACTGACCAGCCGATGCAACCCAGGGAGAGGGACCGGCGCCACGTGGACGGGAAGGCGTGGGCCACACCATAACTGCCCGCCGCCGAACGTGGAGAGCAGCTCCTGCAAAATCGACGCCCGTTTTGCTGGCCCTCGGCTGCTGCACAAGGCTCGCAACTGTTCTCAGACAGATCCAAGCTCCAAACTAAAACTATTCCACTCAATCTAGTCCAGCTTCAAACTTAAATAAAAAAGACCAGCAATCCTGACCTACTAGACAGATTGTACAGTAATCGTGATCAAAACACCGCTGTGCTAGCTGCCGAGATGGGCGATTTGGTAACCACTGTTAGACGCATTTGTTCTGTGCCGGACGGCCATGGGGGTTCCACCGCACAGTGAGGGAAAAAGAATGTGTAAGGAAACGAATAAAATGTGGGCTAGGCGAAGAAAGTACACCACTTTCTGCTTCTCCCAGCAGCAGCAGATGCAGGTGGTGGTGGACAGGAGCAGAGAAGGAGGGGGAGAAACGAAGCGATCGAGCGCAAAAGAAAGCACCACGGTGCTTCATCTGATCGTACTTGCAAGCATGAACCAACGCGCTTTGGCCAATCCTGCATTGCATTTGCATTGCAAATTTGCTGCTATTTTGTTGCTTACTACTACTAGTAGTGCCTGCTAATTAGTGTGAGGCATTGGTTGCATGGTAAAGTCACACACTATGGACAGTTGGAACAAGAACAGCTGGAGACTGCAACAGAAAGCAACGGTTTAGCTGAATTCCGCTTTTCCATGAATTTTTCCCCCTTCCTTGCTTGCTACACTACCAAGATCAACAGAAACAAGAGCAGCTACTACTATGTTCCATAGCTTGAAACAAACAAAAAGACAGACCAGAGTCGAGCTTGAACTAGGAACATCAAGCTGCTGTTTTGCATAGCATCGACGCAACAAGTTCTGTAGAAAGAAACTACCCAAGCAAAAGACGTCTTCTTAATCCTTTCCTTTACCTTTTTGGCTGATCGGCAGCTACCTCTAAGGCCCCGCCCGATTCGTCGACCGAAAGGAGCGCAAAATAAAGGCGGCCGGATCGCTTGCTTGCTCTGCTCGCCTTGCTTTCACGAGCCTGGCGACTTGGACGAGAGCAAGGGATCTGACACGGCCGAGAGCTCCACCACGTCGTCCCAGCGCACCGGGAGGTTCAGGTCGATGAGGTCCAGCCCTTCGATCGCGGCCGCGGGGTCGGCGCCCGACGCGGCGGCCACGGCGGCGGCCGAGCAGAGCTGGGACCGCTTGTGCCCGCCCAGGGCCTTGCCCGACGGGAACGCGCGGGAGCAGTACTGGCACACGTGCGGCGCCTTCGAGCCATCCTCGCCACCGGCGCCATCGCATTCCGGCAATGGCTGCAGGTGGGTAGACACAGCACGAGGCGGCGGGTTCAGCGGGGGCGCGCAGCAGCCGCCGCGCCCGCCGCGCACGTGGCTGGCGCGGTGGCCGCCCAGGGCCTGGTACGACCGGAACACCTTCTTGCACGCGGGGCACTGGAACTCCGTGCGCCTCGGCGCCGCCGCGCGCGCCACGGCGCGCGCCCCTCCGCCGCCGTCGCTCCCCTCGTCGTCGTCGGAGTAGTAGTAGTACGGCCACGCCGTGGCCGCCGCCGGGGCGGCGGGCCAGGTGTCGCGGGACAGCATCATGAGGGACCGCGCGACGTCCTCCTCGGGCGTGGCGGCGTCCGACAGCGAGCTCACCGGCTCGGCGGCGTCGCCCGATCCGGCATGCGCCCTGCGCTTCTTGGCGCCCGGCGATTGCGGCGGCGGGTACTCCGCGTCGCTCTCGCGATCTGAGAAGCCGTCGGACTCGCCGAGCCGGACCCGGCGCTTGGGCTTCTCGCGGAGCACGTACGCCTGGACGGCCATCTTGGCGTCGGCGTCGTCGTCCCCGGCAGCGACGGAGGAGGAGGCCGACGAGATCTGCTGCGACCTGGCGGCGGCTGCCGCCAGGGAGTGGGAGCGCATGTGGCCGGAGAGGGCGCGCGGGCTGGCGAAGCGGCGGGCGCAGAGCTTGCATGTGTTCTTGGCCATGGCGATGGAGAGCTGGACGTGGCTGGAGATAGCTAAAAATACGAGCTTGGAGGAAGGAAACGGAGTGTGCGAGGGAGTAGGAGGGCCAGGAGGAGCCGCCTCCGTGGGGGTCTCGGGGAAGTTGGAATATAGCGCAACTGCCAAGCTTCCACCATCACATTTTTCCCTTTTGCCCCCCCTTGTTTTGTGGACGGCCTCCTCGTATGCCACTAGTATTCCGACCCGTATTGTGGAGTTATTATCTTTCAGAATCAATTGTATTTATGTATTTATTATTGGTAGTATATGCAGGAAATATACTACTCTACTGAATCTAATGATTTTGCTGTCAATGCGTGTGGTCCATTGCACATTCTTTGGTATAGTTGCATTGCACCGAATTACTCTTTTGGTAACGAGAATCAAGTCATTATTTGCTACCATATACGGGAATGATTGCACATATACGCCACTTCATAGTTTTCCATGGGAGGCATCTCCCTCCTCTCAATGCAGAAATTATGAACATTACTTTGGAAGGTGTCTAACTAGCACATGGCTGTCAATTCTTCCCTTTTCCGGACTTGCCCAATATAATCAAGGTTTTCCTTGTAAAACCACTGCACCAGAGCATCTCCAGTCGCGCATTCATACGACCTATAGTAATAGCATGGGCTGAGTATATAGAGGCGCCGACCCAGTAATAGCGCGGGATGGGCATATAGAGGCGTGCATGGGGTTGGCTCTTCCTGGCCGCGCCCCCAATAGGATATTGAAAATCGAAATTAAAAATTAGATTTTATTTAAATTTCCTTATAGATTACAAATTGATTTAAATAGCTGGTTCCTTGTCCTTGATGACACCACCATCGTCCCTGAGGTCGACGTAGTTTCCCACCTCCATAACGCGGAGGTCGTTTTGAGAGTTGACGAGGGCAGACCACAGTCTTGGGCTATCGTCAGGGTCTTCAGCGCTGTGCAACATCGCATGCCTCGTGGCGTAGGCCCTCTCCCATGACTACTCCTTGGCGTGCTGCTTCAGTGGGAGTCCTAGCTCCTTCTGCCTGTAAAACCGAAACTCAATGCCACCACATGGTGGTGCGGCCCGCTTCCTGCTAGGGGACAACGACTCCTCCTTGGCCTCCTCCTTCACCTCGCGCTTGGGGATGATGAAGGACATGGTCGCAACATCTAGGATGACGATCGCGTTGTCGATGACGAGAGCAACGTTGTCCCCCCCCCCGAAGCCTACCGCGGGGGCGAGGGCAGTAGAGCATGTAGTGGATCACCAGTGTTGTAGGTGTGCTCCATGACAGCGTCAAGGGTGCCCCTAGCACCCCTACCAGCACTCGCGGACGAGCTGGTTTAATTTGATTATTATCTAGATCTAGAGCCGAATTGAGTTTCCTACTAAGTTTCTATGTAGCATGACGTTTTTTTCGGACCTTTTTCTTCACATCTCATACCGTTGGATTCTTAAAACTTTTGTGCTCAAATTTTTGTAATCGTATTTTACGTATTATAAAGAGAAAAAAAATCGAGGTGTTGTTCCTCCTTGGCTGAAATTTTTAAAGTACTTAGTTTTAAAATTTTGTGTGGTAGAATTTCGTCTAGAATACTTTGTCTACAAAAAAGAAGAAGAAAAGCAAGGGCTCATGTCCTCCGGAAAGGACCAATTGATAGTCATAAGGGGACCAGTACACATAAAACTCAAAAATCGAAATAAAGAATGCTACTTCTTTTGATCCACATAAAGTATCATGATTTTAGTTTAAATTTGACTTAAAAAATAACTACGATACTTATTATGGATCGGAAGGACTAAAATTTTATCGGCAAGCCTCCACTTGTCTCTGGCCCTAGGGCCCCCGAAAGGTCGGGAAGGGGCCTAGGAGCGGGCGGGGCCGGCGGGAATTGAGGCGGCAACTAGGCGGGAAGGAAGAAGGGGGGGTGTCCTTCGCGCCAATGCCGCACACGTATGAGGATCGCCTCCGATTCGGTCCTAGAATACATTCTTGTGCGGGTTGGGAGGTCGCGTTTACTGGCCCCCTTATTTTTTTCATATAGTTTTAGAGAATATACAGAGTCTAGTGCAGCCATTTTTTCCTTCCAGAACTGCATACAAATGGTTTATATGTGAATTGGGGCACCATTAAGGGTCTACTAGAGATGCTCTAAGATGCTCTTAAGCAATGCAACCCGGATCAAGTGTTCCATCATCCACCTTGCTGTGGGCGTTGAGCGAGTTGAGTAGGGTAGATAAAGAGCCGAGAGTAGGGTGGGAACAAAGAGTAGGTGGCAAGAAGGTTGGGAGGGCCGGGGAGAAGGCTGTGAACAAAAGTGCATGTAATAAGGTGGAGTGTGGCTTGGGGAAATTAGTGAGTGGCAAATTAATCTTTCAGTTGTGTTGTGGGGATCTAAATTCGATGGCAATCGCACGCAAGTCACTAGCACTGCATCACTGTTTTTGCACCTTTTACAATTAAACTATGATCACGTTGCCGGGGGACGGGGGTGGTGGGAGCCAAAGGATCGCGGCACGTAGTACGTACTACCGTTGCTTACGCTGTCTCATCAAACTCGCTCGGAGATCATGGCGTTTCCGTCCTAACCGATCTCCCGGCCGGTTAACCTTTTTCATTCTCGTATGCAGCATCGAATCTCCCATCTATTTCTACCACGGCAGCGCCCCGGTACATGATTTCCGCTCGTTTTTTCTTAAAGTCCACTGATCCATTGATAGTCAACTATAATATGAAAATTGTAAAAGCAATAAAATTATAAATTGGTCTTTAGATCATCTAGGAACGACTACAAACATTAGCGCAACCAGTAGAAGTGTCGCCATTCTCGCCTCTCCATCACCGAAACAGGACATAGCTTGTCGTAGTAGAGCTTGTTGTAGCACACAAGCGAGAAGTCGTCGTGTTAAGTCTCCAAATAACCAACACGCCGGAGCAACAACCATTGCCAAAGATGAGATCCATAGATCCAAAGTCATTCTTCAAACAATGCCCGCAAAAACTGATAGGACCCCAGAAAACCCGTAGGACGCACAAATCCACGCACCCTCCACTCGGGCTAGATACACCACCGGAGCGAGGATGGAGTAGAGAGGACCTTATTCTGACTTCAAGATGTAACCGCCGCCGCACCATCTCGAAGAAGACACTAAATATAACCTAAACAAAAAATGAAGACTCTGCAGCCAGCGAGGGGCCGTGACCCGCCAAACCTCGAAAGCCCCAAGGCCACCGAGATGAGCAAACCACCGGCATTGCCGACGAGGGAGACAAAACCCTATATGGGTTTTAACGATGCTTTCCGTTCGTTAAAACTCAGTAGCGTGCAGGCGAGAGAGTAGAGCTATGTCCGTCTGTCCTTTCCAACTAGCTGGTTTCTCAGATGTATCTTTGCCACAGTGTAGTGTTGTTACCCGCCAAAACTCACCGACGAGCAGTGGTTAAGCAACACGAAGAGCCGGGAGGCTCCCAAGACCGCTTAGTGGACCCTGGCACCTCGCGTCGTCCCGCAAGTTTCCTGCACACGTCCTGGCGGTTGCTAGGGCGTGTGATACGTCTCCAACGTATCGATAATTTCTTATGTTCCATGCCACTTTATTGATGATACCTACATGTTTTATACACATTATATGTCATATTTATGCATTTTACGGAACTAACCTATTAACAAGATGCCGAAGTGCCGGTTCACGTTTTACTGCTGTTTTTGGTTTCAGAAATCCTAGTAACGAAATATTCTCGGAATTGGACGAAATCAACGCCCAGGTTCCTATTTTTCCACGAAGCTTCCAGAACACCCGAGAGCCGCCAGAGGGGGGGCCTGGTGGGCCCAGATGACATGGTGGCGCGGCCCAGGCCCTGGCCGCGCCACCCTATGGTGTCGCCGCCTCGTCAGCCCTCCTGCGCCGCCTCTTCGCCTATTTAAAGCCCCTGCATCGAAAACCCTTACGGAGGAAGCCACGATACGAGAAAAGTTCCAGAGCCGCCGTCATCGCGAAGCCAAGATCCGGGGGACAGGAGTCTCTGTTCCGGCACCCTGCCGGAGCGGGGAAGTGCCCCGGAAGGCTTCTCCATCGACACCGCTGCCATCTCCACCGCCATCTTCATCACCGCTGCTTGCTCCCATGAGGAGGGAGTAGTTCTCCATCGAGGCTCGGGGCTGTACCGGTAGCTATGTGGTTCATCTCTCTCCTATGTAGTTCAATACAATAATCTCATGAGCTGCCTTACATGATTGAGATTCATATGATGATGCTTGTAATCTAGATGTCATTATGCTAGTCAAGTGAGTTTTACTTATGTGATCTCCGGAGACTCCTTGTCCCACGTGTGTAAAGGTGACGAGTGTGTGCACCGTGTGGGTCTCTTAGGCTATATTTCACGAAGTACTTATTCACCTGTTGAAGAGCGTAGTGAAGTGCTTATTTATATCTCTTGATGATTGCAATGTGTTTGTATCACAATTTATCTATGTGCTACTCTAGTGATGTGTTATTAAAGTAGTTTTATTCCTCCTGCATGTGTGCAAAGGTGACGAGTGCGTGCACCGTGTTAGTACTTGGTTTATGCTATGATCATGATCTCTTGTAGATTGCGAAGTTAACTATTGCTATGATAATATTGATGTGATCTATTCCTCCTACATATGCATGAAGGTGACAGGGTGCATGCTATGCTAGTACTTGGTTTAGTCGTTTTGATCTATCTTACACTAAAGGTTACTAAAATATGAGCATTATTGTGGAGCTTGTTAACTCCGGCATTGAGGGTTCGTGTAATCCTACGCAATGTGTTCATCATCCAACAAAAGTGTAGAGTATGCATTTATCTATTCTGTTATGTGATCAATGTTGAGAGTGTCCACTAGTGAAAGTGTAATCCCTAGGCCTTGTTCCTAAATACTGCTGAGTTACTACTTGCTTGTTTACTTGTTTCTACTGTGTTACTACTGCTGCAATACTACCACCATCAACTACACGCCAGACAAGCTATTTTCACGGCACCGTTGCTACTGCTCATATATATTCATACCACCTGTATTTCACTATCTCTTCGCCGAACTAGTGCACCTATTAGGTGTGTTGGGGACACAAGAGACTTCTTGCTTTGTGGTTGCGGGGTTGCATGAGAGGGATATCTTTGACCTCTTCCTCCCCGAGTTCGATAAACCTTGGGTGATCCACTTAAGGGAAACTTGCTGCTGTTCTACAAACCTCTGCACTTGGAGGCCCAACACCTGTCTACGGGAAAGGAGGGGAACGTAGACATCAAGCACTTTTCTGGCGCCGTTGCCGGGGAGGAAAGGTAAAAGGTACTCACACTCCGGATCTCGGCTACTAAGCTATTTTCCCGGCGCCATTGTAAGTACTCGAAGCTATTTCCTTTAGACTACGCAATTGCGACATTTGGTTTCTTGTTTACACTAGTTAGGCATAATGGAAAACAACAAAAATATGAGAGATCTTTATGAACTTTATCTTGAATTAGGACATGATGTGTTTGAAGAGAGAATTAAAAAACCCATGGAACTTTATATGCATGATAATGGGAATGTTATTAGTATGAATGCTTTGAACACCATTGTTGCTAATGCTATGGAAAATTCTAAGCTTGGGGAAGCCGGCTTTGATGAGCATGATATTTTTAGTCCCCCAAGCATTGAGGAGAAAATTTACTTTGATGATACTTTGCCTCCTATTTATGATGATTATAATGATAGTAGTCTTTTGTTACCACCTGTTATGGAGGATAAATTTGATTATGATTACAATATACCTCCTATATTTGATAGCTACTTTGTTGAATTTGCTCCCACTACAACTAATAAAATTGATTATGCTTATGTTGGGAGTAGTAATTATTTTATGCATGAGACTCATGATAAGAATGCTTTATGTGATAGTTATATTGTTGAGTTTGCTCATGATGCTACTGAAAGTTATTATGAGAGAGGAAAATATGGTTGTAGAAATTTTCATGTTACTAAAACACCTCTCTATGTGCTGAAATTTTTGAAGCTACACTTGTTTTATCTTCCTATGCTTGTTACTTTGCTCTTCATGAACTTGTTTATTTACAAGATTCCTATGCATAGGAAGCATGTTAGACTTAAATGTGTTTTGAATTTGCCTCTTGATGCTCTCTTTTGCCTCAAATACTATTTCTTGCGAGTGCATCATTAAAACTGCTGAGCCCATCTTAATGGCTATAAAGAAAGAACTTCTTGGGAGATAACCCATGTGTTTATTTTACTACAGCAATTTTTGTTTTGTTGAGTCTTGGAAGTTGTTTACTAATGTAGCAACCTCTCCTTATCATGTTTTTGTGCCAAGTAAAGTTTCTATGTCAAAGTTGATGTTATATTTGGGATCGCTGCGCAGAAACAGCATTGCTGTCTGTCACGAATCTGGGCACAGTTCTCTGTAGAAAATTCGAAAAAATCTGCCAATTTACGAGCGTGATCCTCAGATATGTACGCAACTTTCATTAGTTTTGAGTTTTTCCATTTGAGCAAGTCTGGTGCCATCTTAAAATTCGTCTTTACGGACTGTTCTGTTTTTGACAGATTCTGCCTTTTATTTCGCATTGCCGCTTTTGTTAAGTTGAATGAGTTTCTTTGTTCCATTAACTTTCAGAAGTTTTGTGCAATGTCCAGAAGTGTTAAGAATGATTGTGTCACCTCTGAACATGTGAATTTTGATTATGCACTAACCCTCTAATGAGTTTGCTTGAAGTTTGGTGTGGCAGAAGTTTTCAAGGGTCAATAGAAGAGGGTGATATAATGTGATCGAGAAGAGTGAAAGGTCTAAGCTTGGGGATGCCCCGGTGGTTCATCCCTGCATATTTTAAGAAGACTCAAGCATCTAAGCTTGGGGATGCCCAAGGCATCCCCTTCTTCATCGACAACTTATCAGGTTTCTTCTAGTGAAACTATATTTTTATTCAATCACATCTTTTGTTCTTTACTTGGAGCGTCGTTTTGTTTTTGTTTTTGTTTTTGTTTGAATAAGATGGATCCTAGCATTCACTTTGTGGGAGAGAGACACGCTCCGCTGTTGCATATGGACACATGTGTCCTTAGGCTTTACTCATAATGTTCAAGGCGAAGTTTCTTCTTCGTTAAATTGTTATATGGTTGGAATTGGAAAATGCTACATGTAGTAATTCTAAAAATGTCTTGGATAATGTGATACTTGGCAATTTTTGTGCTCATGTTTAAGCTCTTGCATCATATACTTTGCACCCATTAATGAAGAAATACATAGAGCTTGCTAAAATTTGATTTGCATATTTGGTTTCTCTAAGGTCTAGATAATATCTAGTATTGAGTTTTGAACAACAAGGAAGACAGTGTAGAGTCTTATAATGTTTACAATATGTCTTTTATGTGAGTTTTGCTGCACTTGTTCATCCTTGAGTTTGCTTCAAATAACCTTGCTAGCCTAAACCTTGTATCGAGAGGGAATACTTCTCATGCATCCAAAATCCTTGAGCCAACTACTATGCCATTTGTGTCCACCATACCTACCTACTACATGGTATTTCTCCGCCATTCCAAAGTAAATTGCTTGAGTGCTACCTTTAAAATTCCATCATTCACCTTTGCAATATATAGCTCATGGGACAAAATAGCCTTAAAAACTATCGTAGTATTGAATATGTACTTATGCACTTTATATTTTATTAAGTTGCACATTGTGCGATAACCATGCTTACGGGAACGCCATCAACTATTGTTGAATATCATGTGAGTTGCTATGCATGTCCGTCTTGTCCGAAGGTCTATCATTTTAGTGGTTGGAGCATGCAAAATTGTTAGAGAAGAACATTGGGCCGCTAACTAAAGCCATGAACCATGGTTGAAGTTTCAGTTTTGGACATATATCCTCAATCTCATATGAGAACAATAATCATTGCTACATGCTTATGCATTTAAGAGGAGTCCATTATCTGTTGTCCATGTTGTCCCGGTATGGATGTCTAAGTTGAGAATAATCAAAAGCGAGAAATCCGAAATGCGAGCATTCTCCTTAGACCTTTGTACGAGGCGGCATGGAGGTACCCCTTTGTGACACTTGGTTGAAACATGGCACGCGAAGATCCGGTAGTCCAAGTTAAGTAGGACGAGGTGCGGGCACTATTAGTATACTATGCGTGAGGCTTGCAACTTGTAAGATATAATTTTCATAACTCATATGCTTTATTACTACCGTTGACAAAATTGTTTCATGTTTTCAAAATAAAAGCTCTAGCACAAATACAGCAATCGATGCTTTCCTCTTTGAAGGACCATTCTTTTACTTTTATTGTTGAGTCAGTTTACCTATCTCCTTCCACCTTAAGAAGCAAACACTTGTGTGAACTGTGCATTGATTCCTACATACTTGCATATTGCACTTGTTATATTACTCTATGTTGACAATATCCATGAGATATACATGTTATAAGTTGAAAGCAACCGCTGAAACTTAATCTTCTTTTGTGTTGCTTCAATGCCTCTACTTTGAATTATTGCTTTATGAGTTAACTCTTATGCAAGACTTATTGATGCTTGTCTTTAAGTACTATTCATGAAAAGTCTTTGCTTTATGATTCAGATTGTTTACTCATGTCATTACCATTGTTTTGATCGCTGCATTCATTACATATGTTTACAATATGATCAAGTTTATGATGGCATGTCACTTAAGAAATTATCTTTGTTATCGTTTTACCTGCTCGGGACGAGCGGAACTAAGCTTGGGGATGCCGATACGTCTCCAACGTATCGATAATTTCTTATGTTCCATGCCACTTTATTGATGATACCTACATGTTTTATACACATTATATGTCATATTTATGCATTTTCCGGAACTAACCTATTAACAAGATGCCGAAGTGCCGGTTCACGTTTTCTGCTGTTTTTGGTTTCAGAAATCCTAGTAACGAAATATTCTCGGAATTGGACGAAATCAACGCCCGAGGTTCCTATTTTTCCACGAAGCTTCCAGAACACCCGAGAGCCGCCGGAGGGGGCCTGGTGGGCCCAGATGACATGGTGGCGCGGCCCAGGCCCTGGCCGCGCCACCCTATGGTGTCGCCGCCTCGTCAGCCCTCCTGCGCCGCCTCTTCGCCTATTTAAAGCCCCTGCATCGAAAACCCTTACAGAGGAAGCCACGATACGAGAAAAGTTCCAGAGCCGCCGTCATCGCGAAGCCAAGATCTGGGGGACAGGAGTCTCTGTTCCGGCACCCTGCCGGAGCGGGGAAGTGCCCCGGAAGGCTTCTCCATCGACACCGCTGCCATCTCCACCGCCATCTTCATCACCGCTCGCTGCTCCCATGAGGAGGGAGTAGTTCTCCATCGAGGCTCGGGGCTGTACCGGTAGCTATGTGGTTCATCTCTCTCCTATGTAGTTCAATACAATAATCTCATGAGCTGCCTTACATGATTGAGATTCATATGATGATGCTTGTAATCTAGATGTCATTATGCTAGTCAAGTGAGTTTTACTTATGTGATCTCCAGGAGACTCCTTGTCCCACGTGTGTAAAGGTGACGAGTGTGTGCACCGTGTGGGTCTCTTAGGCTATATTTCACGAAGTACTTATTCACTTGTTGAAGAGCGTAGTGAAGTGCTTATTTATATCTCTTGATGATTGCAATGTGTTTGTATCACAATTTATCTATGTGCTACTCTAGTGATGTGTTATTAAAGTAGTTTTATTCCTCCTGCATGTGTGCAAAGGTGACAGTGCGTGCACCGTGTTAGTACTTGGTTTATGCTATGATCATGATCTCTTGTAGATTGCGAAGTTAACTATTGCTATGATAATATTGATGTGATCTATTCCTCCTACATATGCATGAAGGTGACAGTGTGCATGCTATGCTAGTACTTGGTTTAGTCGTTTTGATCTATCTTACACTAAAGGTTACTAAAATATGAGCATTATTGTGGAGCTTGTTAACTCCGGCATTGAGGGTTCGTGTAATCCTACGCAATGTGTTCATCATCCAACAAAAGTGTAGAGTATGCATTTATCTATTCTGTTATGTGATCAATGTTGAGAGTGTCCACTAGTGAAAGTGTAATCCCTAGGCCTTGTTCCTAAATACTGCTGAGTTACTACTGCTTGTTTACTTGTTTCTATCGTGTTACTATCTGCTGCAATACTACCACCATCAACTACACGCCAGGCAAGCTATTTTCGCGCACCGTTGCTACTTGCTCATATATATTCATACCACCTGTATTTCACTATCTCTTCGCCGAACTAGTGCACCTATTAGGTGTGTTGGGGACACAAGAGACTTCTTGCTTTGTGGTTGCGGGGTTGCATGAGAGGGATATCTTTGACCTCTTCCTCCCTGAGTTCGATAAACCTTGGGTGATCCACTTAAGGGAAACTTGCTGCTGTTCTACAAACCTCTGCACTTGGAGGCCCAACACTGTCTACAGGAAAGGAGGGGGAACGTAGACATCAGCGTGCCACCTGACCTAGACCCGGTCAGGAATGTGTTAGATTGCTTCGATTAGCTTCCTGCATGGTAGACACGTAAACATTAAATACGAGCCCTATCGGCTCTCAGGTTGCCCTGTGGATCGGCTCAAAGAGCCGATCGCCCCATGGTTCACGTTGGATTTGCAATGACATGGGGATCCTGCTTGATCAAAACAAAGCTAAACCAATCCACGACAGTTTAGGGTTTTCACCGCATAACCGGAACATCTTACGCGTAGTTGGGCCTAGCAGATACGAAAGATGATGAAAACTACCCCTACAAGAGGCCTAAAAACCAACATTAAGTCAATTCCCGGAACATCCCTTGTAGGAACGGTAAACAACACCTAACGCACTACCGGATCGTCCGACCCCAGCATAAGGCCTAATCATGCAGATATTAAACTAATCCTTGCAGAACAAGGAGCAACTATAACGGATCGGATCTACTGAATAACGAACAAGCAAGATGCTGCCCTTACACCTAGGTAGATGTAAGGGCAGCTAGGTGTCGAGGGACGGCATCGCTAAGCAGATATGCATAAGAAAAGCATCAATGCAAGCCCCAAAACACCTAAGATAGGTAGTGCTACTCGCCATCAACAACGCTTCGAGCACGAGTAACACAAGGTAGACGAATAAACGTGTCTTGCCCTAGATCGCGAGATGCGATCTAGGCAGCATGATGCTTTACCCGGAAGGAAACCCTCGAAAGAAGGGGTGGCGATGCGCCTGATTTGTGTTTGTTGTGAACGTGATTGTTGTTTATTTCATAAACCCTAGATACATATTTATAGTCCGGGGGACTTTCTAATTCAGGCGTGCACCTAACCTTGCACGGGTTAAACTCTAACTTCCAAACTAAGATATGATCTACTATAATACAGATACGCGGGCAATTTAGCCCAAACTCTCGTGCAAGGCCGCTTCAAAGACGCTCCATGCGTGTATCCTTCAAGCCCATCTTCACTTACGGCCCATCTCCTGATTTGGCCAAAATCTGGTGATAACACATGCCCCCCTGGTTTTGGTAATGATAATTTCAAAACCATTCTGTTTTTTCTTCGAAGGGTCATGACGTGGCAAGGCAGAACCGTCGCAGTATTTTTCATCATGACGACTTGCCTTCCCAACTTCTCTGCACGATTTGACAATTTTGGCACCACCTCCTCAAAAACTGCTCGAACATTAAATCTTCACTCCATCCCTTTTTATTTAGCCGCATCGAACAGTTCTCCTCTTCATCCCCTTCGCATTAGCACTCCAAAAGCCCTCCTCTGCCACCATGTCTTCTTCTTCTTCCTCCTTATCGGGTCTTTCCACCCAATCTTCCTCCTCCCGCGAGCCGACACCGGAGTGGGACCCAGAGGAGGCCCACGCGGCCAACATCCGCCGCGCCATCGAAGCCGGGGAGGAGTCTAGTCACGACTTCTCCGTCTGGTCTGAGGACGACAAGTCCTCGACCGACGGGGAAAGTGACCTCCGCTTCCTCGCCGACGGGGAAACGGAGGAGGAGAGCGATGACGATCGCTTCTCCTGTGATGACTTCACCTTCTCCGAGGAGGAGGAGGAGGAGGAGGAGGAGGACGACACCTCCTCCGACGAACCGCCGGCCAAGCGCTTCTGCCCCTGGCCGGGGAACCTCAGCGACTTCGACAGCGATGACGACGACGCTGACGAGGACAACGAGGGTCCTGTTGGCGGCCGCTACAGCAGCGACGACGAGCCCGCCGGGAGTAGCGCCGATAGCGGCGACGACGGCGACGACGAGGGCAGCGACGGCCCGTAGATAGGACCCTTGGCCTAGGATCAGCAGCAGTAGATGGGGCAATGTAGCCCCTAGTACTTCCTTTTGAGAGCAATCAGCTCTTTATGTAAGAAATCTCGTTTATCAATGAAGAATTTCCCCAATTCGATTTTGCCGATTTCCTTTATGCCGATTTTGCCGATTGTCCACTTAGCCAATGCTTAATGAGCCGATGGCAACGCATCGGTCCCTCATAATCTGTCCTTCATCTCTTCCACTACGGAGTGATCGTAAACTTGGTCAATGCTCAATAAGCCGATGTCAACGCATCAATCCCTCACGATCTATCCTTCATCTTTTCGACCGATGACTTTGAGCTCTGGTGGATCACCATCTTTGAAGAAGATTGCGACGCAGGACCAGCCGATGACACTCCAATCGGCTTCTAAAACAGAGCATCTACCAGGCCAGCTGCCCCCCGAGCCTCAGTCAAGGCGAAAACAGTGATGAGGACACGTAATCCAAACAAATGGACCTGAGCTCAATCATATCTGAGAGAGCTACCATGCAGAGCCAGCCAGAGCCGATCATCTTTCCTCCGTTGAAAGCCGATACTGTAGATGATCACCAACGGCTTAATGAGCAAAAGGCTGTCTTGTACGCCAAAACTCCTCTGACAGCACTGCTGAACTGGCAACCTGGCAACTTTGCGCATTTTTACTGGCCGATTTTTCTATCGGCCCCCAATATTTCACTACACATGTATCGCACATGCTCATCTGATTAGGTGCCCCCCGAGCCCCAGTCAGGGCGAGAAAAGTAATGAGCCAGCCAAGTGTGCCACCATCGGCTTCCAAGTTATAATGCAGAACCAGCCGATTCCAACAAAATCGGCTCTCCAGAGCAAGGATATTTCAGGGCGAGCTGCCCCCCGAGCCTCTTCAGCTCCCATCAAAACGTGGCAGGAAAGCTTACGCCCAAAGAGTTGATGCACTAATAAGGCTCAAAAAGGATCAGCAAATCCCTTCCTTGAACTAAGAAGCCTCAAATGTAATGGCTCTCCAACTCCCCCTAGTTTGATTCTTGCGCTTTGCCGCTCAGATCGGCTCATCATCTTTGGCAGACTAATGCAACTCACCCTTAACCTGATCTGCATGTTCATGATGTTCTTGTTGTTGGTCAGGGTTGTGATCCCTCAGACTTGCCCCAGCTGATATTGCGGACAAATATTAGCGTCTTTAATGAGAAAAAGGCAATTCTGGACACCAAAACTGACGCTTCTGCTAGCACTGTTGAACTCGAAGACTTGCAAAAGGAGTTGGAGGTCTTTGAAGAGAGGATCTGAGTCACCAAACAGCTCCATTGAGGAATTCATCTAGTGGAGCCTCTCCATGTAACTTGATAACTGCTCCATTGGGCTTCTGCTTATAACAGTTTGTACCTCTTGAGTCGATGGCCATGCATCGGCTTTGCTTAAAAAATTTGTATTTTTTTACGGCCGATCTACTCATGTATCGGCCCCCACACTTCAAGATGAATTCCCTCTTGAGTCTGATTCCGAGGTTTGTGTTTGTTTCAAACTTCGTATCCTCGTGTCTTATCCATCTGAGTGCCCCCCGAGCCGATTCTTTCAAGTAATTGAGGGTATCGGCTCTTCAGGCATCCTTTGTTGGATCAATGCTGAACCCAGGCAAAACGTATGTCGAGGATAATTTTGGCCGATTGCTGGAATCGGCCTCCCTTTTCATTGCAATGCTTGACGATGGTTTGCAATTTCTTGGATTTCCACTGTAGCTACGTGACATGCTTGAGATAAGATTTTCGCTTTCCATTTTTTGGGGCCGATTGCAAGGATCGGCCTCGCCACGTGCGTCCATTATCTTAGACCTTGCTACTCCGTCAGGATCATGGACACCATGTTTGTATCAGCCGATGCCTCTGCATCGGCTTTCGTCTGTTTAGGGCGCCATACTTTCTTTGGCGGGCGCACCTTTGTCTCCAATGTTTGCTGAATTTTCACGGCCATATCGGGCCGTGCCTTCCTCAACGTATACAGGTACTGTGCCTCGGCTTCCTCCAGGTTTCGTAGCCGCTGCACCCTACGCTTCTGAGAATGGCTGAGTCCATCAGGGCACCACCTTGGCCGGTGATACCTATCTTCTTCTCCATCTGATTCCTCAAAGTCTTCTTCTTGAGATGACTCAGCTCGTTTGTTCTGACGTGGGAGAGGCCCTAGACGCTTGAACACTGAAACTTCATTTGTTTTCTTCCTTTGCTGTCTGCATTCTGGGCAGTTCTCGATTGTTGGCAATCGGCTCATTCCTGAGTCCCAGCAATGTTTGAAGAAAGGACAGTCCCAATGCCTATCCATGTCGTCTTGCTCTCTTGACCTCCCTCTAGCGTGATGCTCGTACCCGTCGTTGACTCTGTCATGCCGACGATACCTCCTGTCCTCTGCATCAGACCGACGATATCTCTCATCATCTACGTCGTAGCGCCGACGTCGGTCATACTGCTGTTCATATTTGTTAAGGAGATGCGCGGAGAGTGGACGTTGATACCACATGCTTCTCACTTCCTCCTCGGTCAGGTACCGTCTATCATCATCTTGGGGCCGGTCGCGTGGATCGGCCTCCTCTTTATCCTTGCCACGGGAGTGGCTGCTCTCTGCTTTATCTTCGCCATGGCGGCTCACAAGCCCTGCCATGTTGACATCAAAAGAGAACTCTGGCTCGTACCTTATGGAGTGGCTAAGATCCACCATGTTGACGCCAGGAAACTGACGTGTGTCTCCTTTGACCCTGATGCCGTGCGAACGGGTCTTCTCCAAGGAGCCGATGAGTTCGGCTTCACAGATGGCCTTCAGCTCATCGTATTTCTTCTTGTGCTCCGCAGGGAGATTCTCGTACTTGATCAGTTCGTCCGCCATCTCGGATGCAGGTGTTGACGTGGATGTTGTAGAAGATTGTCCCACCGGGCGTGCCAGAATGTGTTACCCGCCAAAACTCACCGACGAGCAGTGGTTAAGCAACACGAAGAGCCGGGAGGCTCCCAAGGCCGCTTAGTGGACCACCGGCACCTCGCGTCGTCCCGCAAGTTTCTGCACACGTCCCGGCGGTTGCTAGGAGCGTGCCACTGACCTAGACCCGGTCGGGAAGGTGTTAGATTGCTTCGATTAGCTTCCGCATGGTAGACACGTAAACATTAAATACGAGCCATATCGGCTCTCAGGTTGCTCTCGTGGATCGGCTCAAAGAGCCGATCGCCCCATGGTTCACGTTGGATTTGCAATGACATGGGGATCCTGCTTGATCAAAACAAAGCTAAACCAATCCACGACAGTTTAGGGTTTTCACCGCATAACCGGAACATCCTACGCGTAGTTGGGCCTAGCAGATACGAAAGATGATGAAAACTACCCCTACAAGAGGCCTAAAAACCAACATTAAGTCAATTCCCGGAACATCCCTTGTAGGAACGGTAAACAACACCTAACGCACTACCGGATCGTCCGACCCCAGCATAAGGCCTAATCATGCAGATATTAAACTAATCCTTGCAGAACAAGGAGCAACTATAACGGATCGGATCTACTGAATAACGAACAAGCAAGATGCTGCCCTTACACCTAGGTAGGTGTAAGGGCAGCTAGGTGTCGAGGGACGGCATCGCTAAGCAGATATGCATAAGAAAAGCATCAATGCAAGCCCCAAAACACCTAAGATAGGTAGTGCTACTCGCCATCAACAACGCTTCAAAGACGAGTAACACAAGGTAGACGAATAAACGTGTACTGCCTAGATCGCGAGATGCGATCTAGGCAGCATGATGCTTTACCCGGAAGGAAACCCTCGAAAGAAGGGGTGGCGATGCGCCTGATTTGTGTTTGTTGTGAACGTGATTGTTGTTTATTTCATAAACCCTAGATACATATTTATAGTCCGGGGGACTTTCTAATTCAGGCGTGCACCTAACCGTGCACGGGTTAAACTCTAACTTCCAAACTAAGATACGATCTACTATAATACAGATACGCGGGCAATTTAGCCCAAACTCTCGTGCAAGGCCGCTTCAAAGACGCTCAATGCGTGTATCCTTCAAGCCCATCTTCACTTACGGCCCATCTCCTGATTTGGCCAAAATCTGGTGATAATAAGTGTATATATGATTTTTCAAAAGTTAAATGATGTAAAGTTTGACTACTTTTATCAAGAAAATTGGCTGTATGTATCATACCAAATGTATACGAAATGAAAATATACATTATTACGAGTCTAATGATATTAATTTTGTTCTCTGAAAGTTGATATTTTCTCTATATATACTAGTCAAACTTTACATTCTTTGACTTTCGAAAAATCTTATGTACACTATATTTTGATAAGGACGGAGTATTATTATGGGCGGCGCACAAAGCACACTTCCAGATGGGTGGGTAGATTTAGTACACGATGATTGACCCACTAAACACCACCAGCACCTATCAACTACCACTCCTCCAAAGTTCATGCAGCTAGCTGCTAGTACGATCTACAGGTAATATCCGGCAGTATTACTGCTCAAGCTAGCCTTGTTGCTTTGCTACATATCCTGTCACGTTGCCACCAGTGCAGTGCATACTTCCACGGATGTGGCCGCGTATGGATTTGTTCGTAGTACTCCGTGTATTGATTCGGCAGGCAATTTACTTGGTACAAGCCCTAGGACTAGTGCTGCTGCTACAAGTCAATCGGGCGGCTGTGGTCTTGAATACGGTCGAGGCAGCTGGGCTAGGCGAGTGAGATCAGTGCTTGCTCATAGGCCAGCAGCGTGTTGTTTTCTTCCCACGCTTCTGCTCGTACTCTAGTGGAGGTTTCTCTTTTCTTTTCTGCCCCAGCCTCCTTTTTCTGTCATCTTCCCCGTGTCTTCCTTGTTCAATGCTCCACAGCCTTTCAGAGTTTCAGAGTTGAGTTCAGCCATCGCGAGAATCGTCGTAATCTGGCAGTGCTGCTCTGCCTTCTTTTTTCTTATCGTGTCTGCGGCTGAAGTGGAAACAAATGAAAGGAGCAAAACTAGCCTGGCGAACAGCGGGAACAGGTACCTAGCCTGCGTGCCTGGCTGTGGAAAAGAGTGGTGATTTCTGTTGAGACGGCATGGGTCAGATGCACTGCCGTGAAAAGCGGTGTCATCTTAAATTTAGGCCGTTGCTTCTTAGTTGGATGCAAATTAATCGCCGAAAATTATGACTGGAAGATGCAACTTCCATAGGCAGGCTTCAAGGATGTAGGGCACCACCGCACAACTTAGGCATGCATATGAGATACTACTACGTGATACTACCTCCGTTTCAAGGAATAAGACGCCCTCGTTTTGCGAGCTTTTTGTTTGACCAAGAATTACTTCAAATAGGTAAAAATTACTTGTATGAAATTAATATCATTAAAAAGTACTTTTCAATACGAATCCAACGATACTATATACATATAATATAATTAAGTTTTTTTTGCTCAATTTTTATTGTCAAAGTTCGTCTTGGAATACGCGTGCGCCTTATTCCTTGAAACGGAGGTAGTACTATTTCTATAGAGTGTACTATTATAAAGTAGTAGTACCATAATTATGATATATTTATTGTTTTTTAAAATTTCAATGCAAATTTATGTACTCCCTCCGGGCCAGATTAACCGGCGCCATTTCCTTACCATGCAATTTCTTTTCCCCCAGCTGGTTTAGGCGTATAGCATTTAATTCCCGTTTAGGGCTCGTTTGGTTAACCCCGTTCCGCTCAGGTTCCCTGGCTTTTTCCCTGCCGGATAATCCCCGGGCAGAATTACCCTAGGTAAGCCTACCTGACCATTTGGACACCCAGCATCCCACCGGTCCGCGTCCGTTCCGCGTCGAACCCGGGGAATCCGTTCCACCACCAGCGAGGCGCGGAACAGAATCCGCGAGGCGACGCGAGAGGCGACTCCAAGGGCGACCGACGACGGCGACAGAACCACCGCACCTCCCATCCCCTTCCCACCTTCGGCGACCGGAGCAGGGGCCTCCCAGCCCCGCCCCTCCGCCCCCTCCCACCCACCTCTGGCGCCTCCTATCTCCGACCGCCTCCTCGAAACCGAGTCTGTCTCGTCTCGCGACGGAGAAGGCGACGGGCAGAGATGCGACGCCTCCAACATTCTTCCTCCACCGGCTCCTGCCAACCAAACGGCAGCCTACGTTTTCCCCGTACGGAAGGGTATCCCGTGTGCGCTCTACAATTCCCTGTGGGGAAGCGCTAGCCTGGTTTTTCCACCCCTGGTTACCAAACAAGCCCTTAGGGAAGAATGTTGGAGGCGTCGCATCTCTGCCCGTCACCTTCTCCGTCGCGAGACGAGACAGACTCGGTTTCGAGGAGGCGGTCGGAGATGGGAGGCGCCAGAGGTGGGTGGGAGGGGGCGGAGGGGCGGGGCTGGGAGGCCCCTGCTCCGGTCGCCGAAGGTGGGAAGGGTATGGGAGGTGCGGTGGTTCTATCGCCGTCGCCGGTCGCCCTTGGAGTCGCCTCTCGCGTCGCCTCGCGGATTCTGTTCCGCGCCTCGCTGGTGGTGGAACGGATTCCCCGGGTTCGACGCGGAACGGACGCGGATCGGCGGGATGCTGGGTGTCCAAACGGTCAGGTAGGCTTACCTAGGGTAATTCTGCTCGGGGATTATCCGGCGGGGGAAAAGCCAAGGAACCCGAGCGGAACGGGGTCAACCAAACGAGCCCTTAATTAGCGAGTCCACCCCATGCCTTCCTTTCCTGTTCTTTGGGCGTCCGCAGGTGTGAAAGTGAGCATGCAAGTGTGAACAGAAGCTAGCTGCTCGTTTTTTTTTTGAGAGAAATTTGGCACTTTATTGATCAAATATAATCAGTACAAAGCGTTTCCCGGATACAATCTGGTATCACATGTCTAAAGGAAATAAAACCATACAACTCAGCCCTGCGAGCTAAAATATGTGCCGATTCATTGAGGCTACGGGGGACATGACAGAAAGAGATGGAGAAAAACGACGTCGCCATCTTCTGTATATCCTGGATCACCACTCCCATGTATGAGCGATCCATGGTGGTGGACTTGCTGCGCTGTACCATCGACAGGCAATCGGAAGCTAACACGACTTGATCAAAACCCTCCTCGCTAGCGAAAGATAGTGCACGTCTAGCAGCCAGTGCTTCAGCAAGTTCTGGCATTGCAACCTCAAGAAGAAGCTCGCTGCAAGCAGCCAAGCATATACCTCTGTGGTTCCTGATCACAACGCCAACTCCCGTTCGCTTGGAGGTCTTGAAAATTGATGCATCTACATTTTTCTGAACCTTTCCCTCCGACGGCGGACTCCATTTAGCAACAGAAGACTTGGAATCACGACTATGGTTAGAGACAGGTTTATATAGGTACAGCTCAATCATGTCAACATACCCTTTAATTTGCTCGGCCAGTTCTCGAGGGCTATTCATATGATCACCGTTGCGCACCCCATTTCTTGCATTCCAAAGATGCCAGAAAGCCACTGCTAGCTAATCGTTGTGTGCTTGCATGCAGGGTGGGCCTGACCACGTCCCATTGCCTTCCCCAATTAGCAGCCTCAATTAACTCGGAAAGCCTTCAGTTTTCTCTCCCAATCAACGGATGCCTTGGTCCTCGGAATTTTGCTACTAGGCTGGTTAATCTGGTCCGGAGGAAGTACAAGATTTGTTTAGCATTAACTTTTCTTATTGTTTGCGCTATGATAGGTATCTACCTATGTTACTCTAATCTTTTCTCTCCTCCTTAATTAGCTACCCATCAATATTTTTATGGGACTAATGTACATGATACTAGCTATGATACTAGCACTATGGCTAGCCTTACACACCATTCCATACTTCTAGCACCGAAATAACTGCATCGAGGAAGTGGCAAAGGTTTTATTTTTTCTTGAGGCGTATCTTGAGCCGGGCATGAATGTTAAAATGCATCGGTACATTAATAGATGATGCAAAATTTACTACTCCTATAGTTGATGTAGATAAGTGTGGCACATAATTATGCTTAATAGATATTTTACGGCACCTGAACTAATCATAATTAAGCGATCCAATAAATCCTTCATTCAGAAAGTAATTATCATTTCATTACGATATAAAATTCTATTAAGGTAACAATGATATTGATATTACGCAACCACTTTAGAGTGCATACTTGTTTACTAAATCCCTTGGCACTTCGAAAGAAAACAAAAATAACATTCTGTTTTATAGATTTCTCCACTTGTCCTTAAGATAGGTGGAAATATTAATATGAATCCTATTCTTGAGCTTCCTTCTACTATGCGACATTCTCCATGCATGGTACTATGAGAACAATGGTGACATGGCAGCCATCCTCTATTATCCATGCAAGGTACGGTGACGACGGTGTCATATGAATGACATTCTCTCACCCATGAGAGAGAGGTCAAGTGAACCATGAACACCGATCCATTTTAGTCCATAAGAAGCACTTTTTTACTTCACTTTGCATGCGCTTTTACTTTAAGCTTTGATCAAATCTAAAAATACAAAAATACTTTTCTTTAATGTATTTACTTGTTGAGGAGTTGTTGCGGAGTATTGCGTTACTTCCAAGGAAACACCATATGTTATGCCATTGTTCTTTTACTTTATTTACTTTTATTTTGTAGTTGTGTCTGTCAAACACCTCAGAGTTGGAGACACAAAATTGTTTCTTTTGCATTTGCAGGTTGTTTGAAGAGGATAAATGATATAACCATTTTTTCCAGAGTTCAATATAACCCTCGAGTCACCATTCTAGGAAAAATTATGCTTGTTGCACCACCCTGCTCTTGGAGCCACAACGAGTTAGTAAACATGTGTAGTTTTGTTTCCACCAGCGTGAGGGCGTTAGAGAGTTTGATGAATTCACTTACGTAATTATGAGTAGTCATTAACCTTACGGAGACTTGTTTAAGCCACATGTTAATGCAATTTTTCTATGCACAAATTCTAGTTGGAAGAACTTATGCAATAGTCCTTATTTCAATTTAAGAGTGGATTATTCTGACTATCCAAATTATAAATTTTGATCGGAAGAATTTATACGAATGCAACTTGTTGTGCTTGATTAAATTTTAGCCATTCAGATTTCTTGTAACATTTAAAATATTTATCCAACCATTCTAGAAATATTTTAGAAAGGAAATAAAATAACTTTCTAAACTATGGAGGTGTAGTTATATATTATGTCCCATTTGAGTCCTAAATTATTTATTTGAGTCTTTTAATCTCTCCAGTATTCAATGATTATTTTAAAGAGAGGGAAATAACATGACATTTCTCCATATAGTAAACATGCATTTAATATATATTGTTTTTCTTATATGCAAATTGGAGTTTCTATTGCACATTTGGATATCCAAAAAGGTTTTCTTATATCCTATAGTTGAAAATATTATTGTTATTATTTTATGAAATTTATTTGAATTGAAATGGAGGCATTTAGCATTATATGAACCCAAATCCCAATTTTGGATATTGCCTAAATAGCCATATAATCAATGCATTAAATAATTCTAACAAATTATTGTTTTTGAGTGAAAAGTAGCTTCTTGAGCCTCTTGAATAAATTTTATATTTTGGAAATTTTTACAAATTATTTGACATGTACTTGAGCACATTTTGAGACTGAAACAAATAATCAGGACACGAACAAAAAAAAAACAGCAAAAAAGCAAAACTTCCAGCCAAGCCGCAATGGCAATTTCCAGCCTAACTACTACAGCCAGCCGCAGCCCAACCCTCTTCTAAATATTTCATTTTTTTTTGTTTTGGGCTGAATTCTCTACCCCACGTCTTCCTTACCTTTTTTTTTCATTTTTATATTCCGTTTTCTTAGCAGAACGATGCTGACACGTTTGGTTCCAAGCTCCACCAGATGGTGTGTGTATGATTCACAACTTTGCTTGAATAAACGGGTGGAGTGTTCTTTAAAAAAAATAAACGATGGTGACTCATTCATCCTTTCGATAAATTTGCTCGTTATGCTCCTTAGGGCAACTCTAACATGAAAAGTATCCGGTTTTGTGCGTGGACATACGTCTAATCCATGCTTGCCCGACCGAGGACATGGAACATCAAAATCGGAGTTCGTATGCGACCTGGAGGGCTCCATCACCGAAGGCCCCAAATTGCACCACAGGAGTCTTAAAGTGGATGACGAGATTGACTCTAACTCTTCTTATATTTGGTGGATTCGATCATGGTTCGACTTGTGGGCATAGAGAAAAGGCCCATGCCACATGAAGAGTTAGAAAGCTTCCACCAGATTAATCATTATTTTTTCTACACATTTCCAAGTAATGCAAGGTGAGAAAGTAAACTTGAAAGGGCCTCTATTGATATGCTCATTTGTCATGTTACTGTTTTAGGTTACTCTTTAATAGAACAAAAGTTCAGAGACAAATGTTGCAAGCACCAGATTCACTCAAAAGTTTGTTCCGCCAATTTTGTTTTCGTTAAATTCATTTTTTCATGGGCTTATTAATTATGTCATGTATGCTGTGCCAATATATTTATCAAATCAGCGATGAAAATATTTTCTTAAATACGGTCGTCTAGCATCAATCTGCAGTTGTAGATGAGCCTAGGAGTTTTTTTTGTCCTACCCAGACTTCATGAACGATCGTTTGGTTCTTTATCAAGAACCGGCAGGAGATGTGCACGTCGTTATATTAAGCTTTCGGAATGATGGTTTTGTTCTCGTTGTCCTCCATCAGTATGGCTTTGTTGGCAGCGACAATGTCCGTTGGCAATGCTAATTCGCTGCACGCAGCACGCTAGATCAGAGCGACATCCTCGCTCGTATATATGCTTGGCGCGATTTCCAATCTTCATCATACACCGTTGTCAATTCAGTAAGATTTTAATACTCTACATGTCTTTGTAAAATCTTAAATGGCCGAATTTCTGGATGTTATCCATTGCTAGCAAGTTCCATTGTGGTTTATGGGCAAATTTTGCGGCCTTCGATCTCAGTTATATATTTCCATTTGTTCCGGGTTGTATTGCATTTGCATCTCTAGATTCAATTACCCCGTGTTTTTTTTTTTTGCATCTCCAGATTTGTTTCAAGTGAAGTCTTCACAGTTGTATAGTATTGAGTTTGTATTCATTTAAGTAATATTTTCTTGAAGATTTATTTAGAGTTTAGACGTAAGGAAATCTCAAGGGTGACTGAAGATTATAAAATCCGACGTGTGACTTGAGATTAGCAGAACAGTCTTAGTATATAGCATCTTCGAAATACTCGTTTGTCGATCTTACATACATACTTTGTCAGTGAAAGTTTCTGATAGTGCAGATGCATTAGCAAATCACTAAGTACATACTTGTCCAAGACAATATATGCAAACTCAACTCTATGCGTACAGGCTACTGTTAGTCAATCAAAAGAAGCAAAAAAAAAAAAAAAAAAACTAGTTCAGTCCCTTCAGTGTTTAGCTTTTAAAAACTTAGATCAGAGTTTAGCTGCCACCACTATTCGCCTTGGCTCATTCCGCGGCACTCTTCCCATCACCATCGGCCGACGAGGAGCCAATGCCGACCTGCAGCCACGGCGTGGTTTCGCCTGCTGTGCTGTCGTCCTTGAGATCACTAAGCCTGGCCTTCTTGACGGTCGTGCTGTCCGCCTCGTCCTCAGCGCCGCCCGAGGCAGCTACAGCATCGTCAACACCGTGGCTGCTCGTCGGGGCCATCTTGTTCTGGTTGCTGGGGTTGCTCGGTACCGCCACTGGTTGGAGGAAGAGCGAAGGTGCAGCTGCATCAAGATGCAGCGAGCTGGTTCCGACCTCGGCGACCCTCGCGCTAGCAATCGCCGTCAACGGGTTAGCCGCGATGGTGAGATCCAGCACCGGCTCGGACGCGTCCACCATTGGCCGGAGAGTGAGCTGGTGGCCGGAAGCCGCGACAAGGCCTTCAGCTGTCAGGGGTGCGATGTTGGCGTGTTCCCCTGTGCCCGAGGTGAGCCAGTGGCAGCGCTTGTGGCCTCCGAGCGCCTGGCCAGAAGAGAAGAGGCGGTGGCAGACGGAGCACTCGTGCATCTTGGCCTTCTTCTTGCCCGGTGTAATTGCCAGTGCCGGATCATGGTCGGTGGTCGTGATGGCCATTGACAAGGATGGCGCGGCGGCGGCCTCGCTCGTACCGGCATGTGTTTCGCCAGCAGTGACATCGACGTTCGTTCTGGCGTCAGCGCTGCCGCCTGCATTGACTTCGACGGCAGCGGCTGCACTGCCCTTGTCATCATCGAGCCCGGAGGCGGCCGGCGCGTGGTGCATTGGCTCAATGACGCTGCTCTCGGCCTTGGCGGCGAAACATCCCTTCACCTTCTTGTGGCTGGCACGGTGCCCGCCCAGAGCTTGGTGCGAAGTGAACACCTTCTTGCATGCCTTGCACTCGAACATGCCACGTGGCACGGGGGAGGCGTACAGCGGCGCTGGCAACGCCAAGGGCATCACCATCGCCTGCTCCGGCGCCGGCATGACGAACGAGATGGGTTGCGGCTGTTGAGGCATTCTCACGTGGTCCTTGCTCGCCGATGCGCGCCTCGGCTGCGTGTCGACCTCGGAGACGCCTGCCTGATCGGCCTTGCACGACGATAGCATGACGAGGCAATTGGCCAGGTCCTCCTCCTCGTCCTCGCCTGCGGGCATATCATCGCCTCCTTCGGCGGCCAGCTTGGCGCGACGGGATCGCTTCCCTTTCGACCACTCAGTGGCCAGCGACACGTCGTCCTCGCCGTCCGCCACGGAGAGTGGCGACGAACGCGGCGAGCCCTCCGTGTCCTCGTTTTCGCCGGAGTTGCACTTGCCGTGTTCTAGGAACAGCTCCATCGACGAGAACTCCTTCCCGCAGTTCTTGCACACCTGACAGCCCCTGGTCAGGCGGTTAGGATTCGCCCGGAGCGCGTAGACGTGCGTCGTCGTCGTCGCCGTCGATGGCCCATCTTCCCCTCCAGCACCGCGCGCGCGCGGCACGGGCTCGTCGTCGTCGTCCGCGGCACTAGGCCCGTCGTCGCCGACGGCGTGGGCCCTCATGTGACCACCGAGCGCACTGCCGCATGTGAAGCCCTTGTTGCAGACTCTGCAGAAGTGCTTGTACGCCGCCGGTGGCGGCGAGGGACGAGGCGGTGATGGCGAAGACGGCATCTGGCCATGGTACACGCTCAAGAAGATGCAACCGGTGATATGGAATCACACGACGGCGTCAACATGTAGTTGGAGGAAGAGTGGTGAAACGATCTAGCATGTGGAAACACAAACACCACATACCAAAGACGACGACGGAGAATCAGATATGCGCGCTCGGCTTGGTTGGTTGCGATGATGGCCGATGGGAGCAGCAATGCAACCGCAGCTCTCGTCTCTAACAACAACGACCGTTGCAAACTGTCACAAGTGCATGTGGGTAACTAGGTTTATATAGAGCTGCCATTGCCATGGCCATGGTCTGTGATAGCTGTTAGCAAGTGATGACAAGTGTTTGCGGCTTTCAAGGTCCAAACTTCCCAAATGGGTGGTCTGTGGGCGCTGACGCGCTTGTCAAGTGATCACTTTCAAGGGCAACCAGCTGGTTCTGGTGGAGGTCAAGCTTATTTTGAGGAGATCAGGGAGAAGGTCAAGATGAACCAATACCGTGTTTGCAAAGCCTGACCCCATCTGAATCTTGAAGGAACTAGGCAACGTTGCCCACAAATTGTGCACATCCATTGGAGGTTTATCCGTACAGCCTGTCTCCGGGACTCCGGATCACCCCACGGATATAGGAGCACGAGCCTGTGAACTGATTATCCCTTTTGCTAATTCTTAGCTCTGGATTGATTGTAGTATTGGTTGTTTCATTGTTTTTGTAGCCTACATTCGCGTTCTGCCTCATCTTTGTCGGGCTGGCCCGTTTAGGTGTACTTTGTAGCCTTTTTGTTTCTTGGTGAGCTGCCGGATTAATGGGCTCATTATTTGAAGAGGGCCGATTTGCTGCCTGGATTTTTTAAGCCTGGATTTTTTAAGAGGGCCTTTTTTTTTGAAATTATCAAAAAAAAACTAGGATTTTTGTTTTTGTGTTCTACCTTTTTGTGCTATTTTTCTCTTGCGTGCAATTGCACAATTGCATATACGTGTGTAATTGAGAATTTATGTTTTTTAGTGCAGTTACATTTAGATGCGTAATTGTGCAAATGTGTGGAGTTGGAAACCATTGCCATTGTTTTGTATGTGCCATAGTGCGCAATTGTTCTTCACCTTCAAGTTATATATTTATTTTACTTATAAAATAATTGAAACAATTTTTTTTGTTATTGGTAGTGTCAAATGCAACCCATTTGTGAGTCCCTTAAGGCAACAAGACTTCTCGCGCATCTAGGGTGTGCTTGGTTGCTCGCACTAGTTTGGGGCTCCCTAGGCAGATGACCTAGTTGAGTGTGGTTGGGCTCTTGCATGCTCCTGGGTATGTTTTGTAGCTTCCTTAGTGGCCCGTTTTGCATGAATGGTCCAATGACTACTTGTTGCTCGGTTGCCTACACCGGTGGCTTCAGGGTCCACATATGCAAACAACGACTGATCTGTTGTGTGTTGGGGGGAGGCGTCTCGTGCTACCTCTTTAAAATGTTGTGATGTTACTACCTTAGTGATATAGAGTCGTTACATGTAAGTGAACTAAAACAACACAATAATAAGAACATGAAACATACTAAACTTAAATGGATTAACTAGACGTTCAATACGACCTATATCGGGGGCATCCCTTGCTCCCTGCATAATAACACCAGGGGCACACAACCATCGTTGGCCTAATGCTTGCTAGGAAAATGGGTGCCACGGAAGATGGAAAAGAAGGAGGCTCCATGTCAAACTAAAAACCCCAACGGTCGCTTCCAATCCCACCGAATTTACATTTATGAACCTTATTCTAGCAATCGTGCAAATACATGTACTTACAATGTTTGTCGTTGACGAGATTGTACCTCGGCAATGTCCAAGGTTATGGACTTAGGTTTCGGGGAAAGGCGACGCCTGAGGACTCCGGGAGCGAGATGGCACACGACAAACCTAGGTTCACGTCCCCATGGTGGAGGATTGCTGCATTCCGCTAGCAATCCAGTATAAATCATAGTTGCTACAGGGTGCCGCCGTAGGCGGAGTTGTATCTAGTCTAGTTCTAATCTGCGGGTATGATATCCCCTCATCTAAGGGGTGCCCCTGCATGGCTTTATATATGCAACCAAGCTATGGTTTACAAGAGTCTGTTGGGATTCGTAGCATAGAAAACAAAAAAATTCCTACCGCAAGAACGAAAACACAAGCCAAGATCTAATCTAGTAGATGGTAGCAATGAGAAGATCATGAGACTAACCCTCGAAGATTTCCAAAGCCTAACGAGATTAGATCTCGTGGTGGATGTAGTCGATCACTTGCCGCTTGCAAAAGCGCGTAGAAGATCTTGACCGCTTGCAAAAGCGCGTAGAAGAACTTGACGGTGCCACAGTCGGGCAGCACCTCCGTACTCGGTCACACGTACGGTGTTGATGAAGACGACGTCCTCCTCCCCGTTCCAGCGGGCAGCGGAAGTAGTAGATCCTCCTCGCAATCTTGGCAGCACGACGGCGTGGTGGCGGTGGTGGTGGAGAACTCCGGCAGGGCTTCGCCTAAGCGTATGCGGGAGAGGTGGTGGATGAGGAGAGGCTAGGGTTTGGGGAGAGAGGGGGGTGCGGCCAACTCATGGCTTGGAGTGGACGGCCCCCTCCCCTTGCTCCTCATTATATAGGTGGAAGCCCCCAAGAGTTGGACTCCAAGTCTTCGAATAAGACCCGAACCCAAAACTTGCCATAGGGATGAAACCTACCCAAGGGGATCCCACTCAAGGTGGGACTCCCACCCCTTCCTTGGGGGGGTTGGCCGGCCACCCTTGGGGAGTCCACCTGGGACTCCTCCCCCTTAGGGTTGGCCGGCCATGCAAGGTAGAGTCCTACTTTCCATGGTGATTTCTTTCGGACTTTTCTAGAACCTTCTAGAACCTGCCATAAATGCACCGATTCATTTCCAAACTTGGAATATGACTTCCTATATATGAATCTTATTCTCCGGACCATTCCGGACCTCCTCGTGATGTCCTGGATCCCATCCGAGACTTCGAACAAAAACTTCAAACTCCATTCCATATTCCATATCTACTTAAACGACATCAAACCTTAAGTGTGTCACCCTACGGTTAGTGAACTATGCAGACATGATTGAGACTTCTCTCCGACCAATAACCAATAGCGGGATCTGGAGATCCATAATGGCTTCCACATATTCAACGATGACTTAGTGATCGATTGAACCATTTACATACGATACCGATTCCCTTTGTCACGCGATATTTACTTGTCCGAGGTTTGATCATCGGTATCACGATACCTTGTTCAACCTCGTCTCTGATAAGTACTCTTTACTCGTACCGTGGTATGTGATCTCTTATGAACCATTCATATTCTTGCAAGCTAATCAGATGACATTCCACCGAGAGGGCCCAGAGTATATCTATCCGTCATCGGGATGGACAAATCCCACTCTTGATCCATATGCCTCAACTCATACTTTCCGAATACTTAATCCCACCTTTATAACCACCCATTTACGCAGTGGCGTTTGATGTAATCAAAGTACCCTTCCGGTATAAGTGATTTACATGATCTCATGGTCGAAGGACTAGGTAACTATGTATCGAAAGCTTATAGCAAACTAAATTTAATGACGTGATCTTATGCTACGCTTATTTGGGTATGTCCATTACATCATTCATCATTGTCATAACCTTGTCATTAATAACATCCAATGTTCATGATCATGAAACCTTGATCATCTATTAATCAACAAGCTAGTTATACAAGAGGCTTACTAGGGACTCCTTGTTGTTTACATAACACACATGTATCAATGTTTCGGTTAATACAATTATAGCATGGTATGTAAACATTTATCATAAACACAAAGATATATAATAACCATTTTATTATTGCCTCTCGGGCATATCTCCAACGATCTCCCACTTGCACTAGAGTCAATAATCTAGTTTACATTTGTAAAGATATAACACCTTGGCCTTCTGGTGCTTTATCATGTTATGCTCACGGGAGAGGTTTTAGTCAACGGATCTGACACGCTCAGAAACGTATGTATTTTGCAATTCTTTTGCGTCTCAACGCATCACTCATTTTCCAAATGAGTCGGCATATATGCTTAGTCCTCTGGTGGAACCTTAATTCCGCAGTCTGAAATATGTCACTAATATTGTCATACACAATATAGCTTCAAAGTTCTGACACTATCGGAAATACACCAAGTTCTCAAAGAACTTTTTGACTTAACATCTTTAGTCATTGTCATAACAATGACATACTCTGCCTTCGTTTGTAGAATCCATCAAAATATTTAGAACTCTTCTAAATCTAGCATTGTGCTACCTTTTAAACAACACTTAGCCTAATTGAGATTTGAAATTCATTTTTATATGTGACCAAACTAATATCGGTGCAACACTTTACAGCGATTTGTTTGTCATTACCCCATACAAAACTATATATATATCCTTGGTTCTTCTAAAGTACTCAAGGATATTCTTACTGTCGTCCAATGATCATCACATGAATCATTCTGGTATATGCTCATAACACTTTTAGAGCACAGGACATCTGATTGTGTACATATTATTTGCGATCTATAATCACTCATGTGTTTTTACTCATTGAGTGTCATATACACGCAAGTCTTGTTAAAAATTCACATGAAAACAACACCTTCTTTATAATTTTATATTGAACTACTTCAATATTCATTCTATGTACTTTGACTTAAACTTATTATGTGTTTCAATCTATCTTCATAGATCTTGACACTAAATATGTTTCAGTCCATATCCTTTCATTGAAGCTAATTCTCAATGAAACCTTTTAATCAATTATATAATTACAATATTTATAATCAACGATATGTCAGCTACATAAAGTATTACAAATATGTCTCAGCGCTCCCACTTAATTTCTTGCAAATGCAAGTATCTTCATCATTTCTGATGAAATCAAAAACTCTTTGACTATTTCATCCGGTGAAGATTCCAACTCCGCAATACTCATTTCATCCAATTGAAGTTCGTATTCCTATCTAGTATTCTACAGACTGGCAAAACTCTTGGTTGTATCTTGTATACACCTTTAATACACACTTCTGTTAAGTAATATATTTTTCCATCCTACTAACATATCTCATAAAAGAAATATGTAGCGATTACTAGAATAATCCACATAGATTATAAGCATTGCTACGGAAGATCTAATCTTATTGTAGTCAACTCTTTGAACTTTGTCGTAAACAAATTTTCGACAAGTCTATCTTGTTCAAGGATATTTCATCCAAGTCCATCATTTTCATAGATTCATTTACTTTCAAAAAGTATTCACCTATCTTAGATTTCATGGCGCATAGCCATTTTAACAGAGTCAGGGCCCATCATAACTTCTTTGTATGTAGTTGGTTTATCATTGTTCAAAAACAATCCTTTGTCCACAAATAATTTATTTGATCACAAAGTAAACCAAACCTACAAGGTTCAATAGGTACTTCGATCTCCATGGCTAAAACACTTTGTAGTCATGGGAGCCATTATCGTCGTGGCCTCTTCCGGAACCATTTCCGATGCTGCGCTACTCTGATCATTATGCTCAGGTTCATAAATCTTATCAAGTTCTATTGTCCTCCCACTCAAATACTTCGCCAGAAAACAATTTCTTGGAAATAAGCAAGTAACTATAACAAACACTTTTGTCTTTTTACTTCATAGTGGAAAGAAGTCCCAATCAATTCTCTGGGATAACCAACAAAGATATTCATCCGATTTTGGTTGTAAACTTATTTACATATGCTATGCATATCGAAATTTAAGAAAGGACTATTAGGGTTTATACCCATGCCATAACTCGTATGGTGTCATTTCAACGGATCATGATGACGCTCTATTCAGTGTAAAAGCGGTAGTCTCTAAAGCATAATCCACAAAAATATAATGGCTTTATTTCATCATTAATCCAACAAAGTTTGGATACATCTCTCGGATACTCCATCATCATTATGATACTCCAAGAAATGTGAGTTGTAGAACAATTTCATAACTCTCTTAGATGTTCGCTAAAACTCGTAATTCAAATATTTCCACCATGATCCAATCATAGATATTTGACTTTTCTATTACGATGATTTCCACTTCATGCTGAAATTTATTTGAATCCATTCAAATGTTTCAAACTTCTTCCTTATTGAATATATCCACATATATATACTCAATTCATTGTTGGAAGTTTTCATGAAGTAGAAGAATCTTCCGCACACAACTATGCCCAGTGAACCACATACATCATCATATATGTTTCCACTAAGTTATTTTCCCGTTCAACTCTTGGCCTATGAACAGTATTTTGGTCATTCCATTTTAGAAAAGGTTTGCAAGCGTCAAACGATTCAAAAATCAAATGACTCCAAAAATCCATTTGCATGGAGTTTCTTCATGCATTCCTTTCTAACATGACCTAAATGGCGGTTCCACAAATAAGTGGAATTCAAATCATTTGCCTTATGGCATTTTAGCGTCAGTGTTATGTATGTGTGTTTCACCATTAAGATTTATAATAACTTATTCATCATACATGAAGTAATGTCCTAATTTGAACAACTCATTGTTTTCATTTGACCAGAGCAAAATAACAATTATTAAGTTCTTTATTATAAATTCTAAGGGCTAGGTAGAATGCCAATGACAAACATAATAACACTTTATTATGTTCCAGACGTGCATTATTATCATATTCCTTATCAGTCACTTAGGCCATCGTATTCTTGTATTGTGTTGTATTGTATGACATCTCATACCAACCAATCTGGTACAATACCCAAGAATTTCATTATGTGACAAAACAAGGAATACATCCATAACATGTATATCATGTATATATACCTGAGCTAGATTTTCTAGTCTTTTCTTTCTTTCTGCCAAAATATCTTTTGTAGTTTTTCTTTTAGCTTTCCTCATTCTCAGAAAACACTTCACCTTCAATAACTTCTAGGTCCATTGGTCAAATACCAACAACCTTGAGGTTCTTACTTTGAAGTTGATCATCATATGACAAATGTTCCATATTTCACTATTAGTAACTTTGTAATATGATGACCAATTTCACTCATAATTTTATCCATTATATCATGACGACTTTCCGAGACCATGTCCGTACATGCTAGGCTCGTAAAGTTTAACCTCAGTATTCGCATGTGCAAATCTGGCTTGCACACGTTGTATGCACACGTAGAATCTATAACACCCGATCATCACGAGATGCTTCGAAACGACGAGTCTTAGCAACGGTGCATACTAAGGACGATCACTTCATGGATATACGAATATTGTTAGTGCCCCAATAGTTGGAGGATTGAGACGCCTGGCGTCTTCAACCTTCGTACATTCCCATAAAACTTATGAGTTTATGTACTCTCACCAAATTATATTCTATCACCTTGCAATAAGGTCTTAGATATCACATATATCTCATCCCTCGCTTATTTCTGAAAACAAAATTTCCAGCTCCTTACTTTAATTTCAAAAGGATTTGAACTTCAAGTTTCATGGAGACAAGATGATTTTAGGTACTAATTGAAACCATTATTCTTTGAATCAACAATGTGAGGTTTACTAAAAGTTTGCAATAGGACTTAATCATTTCTTGATTCTTTAACAATACGGTACTGATACGTCTCAAACGTATCCATAATTTCTGATGTTCCATGCTAGTTTTATGACAATACCTACATGTTTTGTTCACACTTTATATCGTTTTGATACATTTTCCGGAACTAACCTATTAACAAGATGCCGAAGTGCCAGTTCCTGTTTCCTGCTGTTTTTGGTTCCAGAAATCCTAGTAAGGAAATATTCTCGGAATTGGACGAAATCAACGCCCGGTATCTTATAATTCCATGAAGCTTCCAGAACACCGGAGAGGGGCTAGAGGAGAGGCCCAGGGCCACCACACATGGTGGCGGCACGGCCCAAGGGGGGGCGCCCCCTGATGTCTACGGGTACTTCTATTCTTGTAGACAGTGTTGGGCCTCCAAGAGCAGAGGTCTGTAGAACAGCAACAATTTTCCCTTAAGTGAATCACCCAAGGTTTATCGAACTCAGGGAGGTAGAGGTCAAAGATAATCCTCTCAAGCAACCCTGCAATTAAGATACAAGAAGTCTCTTGTGTCCCCAACACACCTAATACACTTGTCAGATGTATAGGCGCACTAGTTCGGCGAAGAGATAGTAAAACATAGGTGGTATAGATGAATATGAGTGGTAATAACAATCTGAAATAAATATGGCAGCGAGTAAACATGCAGTAGAACAGTAAATAAGCGGTGTTTGCAGTATTGGAAACAAGGCCTAGGGATCATACTTTCACTAGTGGACACTCTCAACATTGATCACATAATAAATTAATAACTTCTCCCCATTTGTGCTACATATACTCTTGTTTGATAACAAACACCATTCATTGTGTAGGGCTACAAGAGCTCCCTCAAGCCGGAGTAAACAAGCGCCACAACATTCGGCATTCATATTTAAGTAACCTTTAGAGCATAATAGATCTTTGCAATTTAGACCGAGTACTAACATAGCATACACGCTGTCACCATTACACTATGAAAGGGGGAATAGATCACATCAATACTATCAAGTAATAGTTAACTCCATAATCTACAAGAGATTACAATCATAACCTACGCCAAGTACTACATGATGCACACACTGTCACCGTTACATCATGGAGGAGGAATAGACTACTTTAATAACATTACTAGAGTAACACATAGATTAATAGCGATACAAAGCTCATCATATGGATCTCAATCATGCAAGGCAATTCATGAGATCATTGTATTGGAGTACATGAGAGAGAGATTAACCACATAGCTACCGGTAGAGCCCTCAGCCTCGAGGGAGAACTACTCCCTCCTCATCATGGGAGACAGCGATGGCGATGAAGATGGCGGTGGTGTCGATGGAGATGGCTCCGGGGGCAATTCCCCGTCCCGGCAGGGTGCCGGAACAGAGACTTCTGTCCCCCGAATTGGAGTTTCGCGACGGCGGCGGCGTCCCTGGAGTCTTTCTGGAGTTTCGTCAATCGGTATCGATGTTTTAGGTCAGGACGGCTTAAATAGGCGAAGAGTCGGAGTCGGAGGGGCCACGGGGCCTCCTCACACTAGGGGGGCGCGCCCACCCCTTGGGCCGCGCCGCCACCACGTGTGGGGCCCCCAGGGCTCCCCTCTGGTCCCACTCTGACTTTCTGGGAGGTTCCGGGAAAAATAAGATGTTGGGTCTTTGTTTCGTCGAATTCCGAAAATATTGCCCGAACAGCCTTTCTGGAACCAAAAACAACAGAAAACAGCAACTGGCCCTTCGGCATCTCGTTAATAGGTTAGTGCCGGAAAATGTATAATAATGATGTAAAGTATGTATAAAACATTCAAGTATTGTCATAAAAGTAGCATGGAACATAAGAAATTATAGATACGTTTGAGACGTATCAAGCATCCCCAAGCTTAGTTCCTACTCGCCCTCGAGTAGGTAAACGATAACACAAATAATTTCTGAAGTGACATGCTACCAACATAACCTTGATCAACATTATTGTAAAGCATATGAGATGGATGAAGTGATCTGAAGCAAAAGATTGCTAACAAAAGATGATGACTAAACAAATGAATCATATAGCAAAACTTTTCATGAATAGTACTTTCAAGACAAGCATCAACAAGACTTGCATAAGAGCTAACTCATAAGCAATAAATTATTAGTAGAATTCATTGAAGCAACACAAAGGATGATTAAGTTTCAGCAATTGCTTTCAACTTGTGACATGTATATCTCATGGATATTTGTCAACATAGAGTAGTATAACAGGTGCAATAGGTAAACATGTAAGGATCAATGCACACAGTTAACACAAGTGTTTGCTTCTAAGATAGAAAGAAGTAGGTAACTGACTCAATATAAAGTAAAAGAATGGCCCTTCGCAGAGGGAAGCATGGATTACTATTTTTGTGCTAGAGCTTTTATTTTGAAAACATAGAACCAATTTTGTCAACGGTAGTAATAATTCATATGTGCTATGCATAATACTTCCTATAAGTTGCAAGCCTCGTGCATAGAGTACTAATAGTGCTCGCACCTTGTCCTAATTATCTTGGATTAACACGGACTATCATTGCATGGCATATGTTTCAACCAAGTGTCACAAAGGGGTACCTCTATGCCGCCTGTACAAAGGTCCTAGGAGATCAATTGCATTTGATTTCTCGTTTTTAACAGATCTCAACTTAAGACATCCATACCGGGACAACATAGACAACAGATAATGGACTCCTCTTTTAATGCATAAGCATTCAACAACAGATAATATTCTCATAAGAGATTGAGGTTGTATGTCCAAACTGAAAACTTTCACCATGATACATGGCTTTGGTTAGCGGCCCAATGTTCTTCTCTAACAATATGCATACTCAAACCATTTGATCATGAAAATCACCCTTACTTCAGACAAGACGAACATGCATAGCATCTCACATGATATCCAACAAAGGTAAAAAATTGATGGCGTCCCCAGAAACATGGTTACCGCTCAACATGCAACTTATAAGAACTAAGACACATAACTACATATTCATCACCACAATAGTTTTTAAGCTATTTGTCCCATGAGCTATATATTGCAAAGACAAAGGAATGAAATTTTAAAGGTAGCACTCAAGTAATTTACTTTGGAATGGAAGAAAAATACCACATAGTAGGTAGATATGGTGGACACAAATGGCATGGGTTTTGGATCAAGGTGTTTGGATGCACGAGAAGCATTTCCTCTCAGTACAAGGTTTGGGCTAGCAAGGTTGTTTGAAGCAAACACAAGTATGAACAGGTACAACAAAACTTACACTAGAACATATTGCAAGCATTATAAGACTCTACACTGTCTTCCTTGTTGTTCAAACACTTTACCGTGAAAATATCTAGACTTAGAGAGACCAATCATGCAAACCAAATTTTAACAAGCTCTACGGTAGTTCTCCATTAATAGATTAAACTACATGATGCAAGAGCTTAAACATGATCTATGAGAGCTCAAAACAATTGCCCAATTGATCCAAACCATATGAAGCATTTTCTGATTCCAACCAAATAGCAATCAACGAAGCAATTTCAGCCTTCGCCATGAACATTAAAAGTAAGAATGAAGAACACTAGTGTTCATATGAAAAAGCGGAGCGTGTCTCTCTCCCACATGAGCATGAATTTATTCAGAGAATGAAAATAACAAAACGAAAATAAAAGCACACAGACGCTCCAAGTAAAGTACATAAGATGTGATGGAATAAAAATATAGTTTCACTAGAAGTGACCTGATAAGTTGTCGATGAAGAAGGGGATGCCTTGGGCATCCGCAAGCTTAGATGCTTGAGTCTTCTTAAAATATGCGGGGATGAACCACCGGGGCATCCCCAAGCTTAGACCTTTCACTCTTCTTGATCATAGTATATCATCCTCTTCTCTTGACCCTTGAAAACTTCCTCCACACCAAACTTCAAGCAAACTCATTAGAGGGTTAGTGCATAATCAAAAATTCATACATTCAGAGGTGACATAATCATTCTTAACACTTCTAGACATTGCACAAAGCTTCTGAAAGTTAATGGAACAAAGAATGTCGGGGGGAAGACCCCGGGTAGGGCAATGGACGCGGAGCAGCCGGCTTGAGGTTGGCCGGCTGGCGGCAAAAGCCGGCTGAGGAGCAGCCGGCTGCCTCGGGAGCCGGCTGGCTCTAAGTCCTAGTGGGCCTGGCTACGGCCTTCAACGCTGTGGCTGGGCCGGCTTCTACAAGCCATATCCGACTGGGGTTTATACTCTAGACCGACTCGAGGCTGGCGAGTCTTGCATGAGAAGGAACTGGGTAGGTGGTCCGGGTACAAAGGTCCACGCTGATCTCACCTCCCGTAAAGCGCGGGGCACTGCGGAGCAATAGTGCCACGCGGCGGACAGGCCATCACGACGTACGTCGGTCCGTACCGGCTACAGGGCATGATGGCGACAGGGACATCTCCTCGCCATACCGCTGACCCCCGCAGGCGGACAAGACAGACCACTACGCCTCAACGGCTCCGTGACGTTAACGCCTCAGGAAGGAGCGAAAGCCGGAGCCGGCCACTAGACTATAGGGACTTCTATGTAAAGTGCCAGTGCCTATATAAGCTGGGCTACCCCCCTCGTGCGGGGGACGATCAATCATTCTCACTTCATTCTAGTCTTAGCGCTACTCTGGGAGAGAGACCTTCGTCTACCTTAGCCTCCCCGAGAGCCGGATACAGCTCAAGGAGCACCATTGTACTGTGTGATCATCATATACACTCATAGCAGGAGTAGAGGTGTTACCTCCACAGGAGGGCCTCGAACCTGGGTACATCGACCGTGTCACTCGTCCCCATACCCGCATCCGGATACCACCGTGAGACCATCTAGGAACCACTTCGATTAGCCTCCCTATGGCATATGCCGTGACGATACCACGACAAAGAAACCCATTCAACATAGCAAAAGCGGCAATGCGAAATAAAAGGCAGAATCTGTCAAAACAGAACAGTCCGTAAAGACGAATTTTACAGAGGCACCTAACTTGCTCAAACGGAAAAACTCAAAACTAATGAACGTTGCGTACATATCTGAGGATCGCGCACGTAAATTGGCAGATTTTTTTAATTTTTCTACAGAGAGTTCTACGCAAATTCGTGACAGACAACAATTCCGTTTCTGCGCAGCAATCCAAATCTAGCATCAACTTTACTATAGAGACTTTACTTGGCACAAAACATGATAAGGAGAGGTTGCTACAGTATTAACAACTTCCAAGACACAACAAAATAGTAGCAAAATAAACACATGGGTTATCTCCGAAGAAGTTCTTTCTTTATAGCCATTAAGATGGGCTCAGTAATTTTAATGATACTCTCGCAAGAAATAAGAGTTGAAGCAAAAGAGAGCATCAAGAAGCAAATTCAAAACACATTTAAGCCTAACCCACTTCCTATGAAAAGGAATCTTGTACACAAATAAATTTCATGAAGAACAAAGTGACAAGCATAGGGAGACAAAACACGAGTAACTTCAAGATTCTCAACATAAAGAGGGGAAACTTAATATTATTAAGATGCATATAACCATGTTTCCCTCTCTCATAATAACTTTCAATAGCATCATTGATGAAATCCACAATATAACCATCACTTAAAACATTCTTATCGTGCTTCATATGCATAAAAGTATCATTATTTTTGTCATAAGAAAAACTCTTCTCATTAATAGTAATTGGAGCAGGATCATTATCAAGAATTTGAACATGGTAAACAAGTTGCATACTAAGGGAATGGTTTTTGGCAATCCCATTATAACTATGACAAGTTTCATATGGATAATTGTAACATGTGTCATATCCATCTCTATAGCGATTATCTAAACCAGAATATGTAATATCATCATTTTCACTAAAAGTAAAGGTCTCAAATATAGGATCTTCAAGCACAACATCCCCAAGCTTAGAGCTTTCAATATCATCATTTGAGGGAACATGAATAGTGCTATCATCATTACTTTCATAATCAGTACCAAAGAGATTTCCAATATCAAAGGTAGTGTGCTCTTCCAAATCATAATCACTAATATGGGTAAAGGGCATAGGAAGATCATTGTACTCAGATTCATTATCATAATAATCATTAGGAGCAACATACTTGCGGTTACCTATTGTTACCTCATACACGCGGGGATATGCCGTTGCCTCTTTCTTCTTATTCCCCCTCTTCTTCCTCTTCTTCGTTCCCTTCTTCTTCTTTTCCTTCTCCTTGTTCCCTTCTTTAGGAGGAAGAGGCTTGAAGGGAGGCTTCTCCACATAACCTGATATATTTCCAGAAACAATAGAAGAAACTTGGGAGGATTCCTCCTTTTCATTAATAAGTTTAAAACACACAGTGGTCCTATCATATTTTGGCAAAGTGTCATCCTCTAAAATATTCTGTATGTAAGTATTTGTATGGCAATTATTAATGCAATAAGAAAGACACCCATGCAGGACATCATCAATATCAAGATCGTTAATATCTAACAAAGAAATTTTTCTTGATAACTCTTCACACTTCAAAAATAAGGTAAGTTCATCATGCTGATTAGGAATAATTTCATTATCACAATACAAATTTGCAGCACTCATGGGGTACGAATTATCATTGGAGGAGTATTGAAAATTAAAATTACCAACTCTATGGCAAAGTTCACAAATAAAAGGATAGAGGGCACACACTTTTTCACCAAGATCATCTAGAGCCCTAGACCACTTTCTAGTTTTTTCACTCCTATGATGGATACAATATTCATCTTTGATTTGATTAATTCCACAAGGTCTATGTATTCCACAAAAATTAACATGCTTATAGGAAATAGCATTTTCAGAAGTTTGAACATGTTCATTGCAATCATTAATAACAGTTTCATCCTTCATGCAAGTGTCTTTAAAAGGTTCATGATACTTATCAAAATTCTTCCTAGGCAATTCAAAATGAGAAGCAAAAGCTTTATAAAGATTTGCAACAACTTGAGAGTCAAGACCATAAGTAGCACTCATATTTCGAAATTTATCAGTATCCATAAAAGTTTCAATGCATTCATAATCATAATTTATACCTGACTCTCTACCTTTGTCATTCTCCCATTCTTCAGTATTCTCCTGAATCCGATCAAGAAGGTCCCATTTAAACTCTTCTTTGTTGTGTGTGAATGATCCAGAACAAGCAGTATCTAGCAAGTTTTATCCTGAAAAGAAAGTCTTGCATAGAAATTATTAATGATAACATTACCAGGAAGCTCATGAATGGGACATTTGAGCATTAAGGCCTTCAATCTCTCCCATGCTTGGGCAATACTCTCTCCATCATGAGGCCAGAAATTATATATACGGTTTCGGTCTTTGTGAATTTCACTTGGAGGATAGAACTTAGAATAAAATAGAGGCACAATATCCTTCCAATCAAGAGAACGCCCGTCCTTCAGCAGTTTATACCAATGCGCCGCTTTACCAGATAGTGACATAACAAATAATTTCTTCATAACTTCATCCATTGAAATACCCGCACACTTGAATAACCCACATAATTCATGCAAAAACAGTAAATGATCTTCAGGATGAACAGTTCCATCCCCTTCATAGCGGTTATCCCTAACACGTTCAATAATTTTCATAGGTATCTTGAAACAAATATTTTCAGTAGGTGGATTTAAAATATCACAAGCGTCATTAGAGTTATCGCATATGGGAGATAAAGTAATATCAGAGCAAATTTTCTCCCCTAAAACTGGGAAGCTACAAAGATCATAAAAACTAGCTTCCCCAAGCTTAGACTTTTCTATAGCATTAGCAGTAATTGCATTCGTACTAATAACATTGCTACTAGCATGCAAATAAGGTTCCATAGGTTTTTTTAATTTTCGCATCAAACAATTCTAAATCAGGAAAAAGATAGAAAATCTCACTAATTTTGTTGTTGTTTTCCATTATGCCTAACTAGTGAAAATAAAAACAAGAGACAAAAAGATAAAATTGCAGAATCAAAAGGAGATAGCTTCGAGCACTCACACACCGGCAACAGTGCTAGGAAATAGCTTAGTAGTCGGAGGATGTGAATACCTTTTACCTTACCTCCCCGGCAACGGCGCCAGAAAATAGCTTGATGTCTACGGGTGCTTCTATTCTTGTAGACAGTGTTGGGCCTCCAAGAGCAGAGGTTTGTAGAACAGCATCAAGTTTCCCTTAAGTGAATCACCCAAGGTTTATCGAACTCAGGGAGGTAGAGGTCAAAGATAATCCTCTCAAGCAAACCCTGCAATTAAGATACAAGAAGTCTCTTGTGTCCCCAACACACCTAATACACTTGTCAGATGTATAGGCGCACTAGTTCGGCGAAGAGATAGTAAAACACAGGTGGTATAGATGAATATGAGTGGTAATAACAATCTGAAATAAATATGGCAGCGAGTAAACATGCAGTAGAACAGTAAGTAAGCGGTGTTTGCAGTATTGGAAACAAGGCTTAGGGATCATACTTTCACTAGTGAACACTCTCAACATTGATCACATAATAAATTAATAACTTCTCCTCATTTGTGCTACATATACTCTTGTTTGATAACAAACACCATTCATTGTGTAGGGCTACAAGAGCTTCCTCAAGCCGGAGTAAACAAGCGCCACAACATTCGGCATTCATATTTAAGTAACCTTTAGAGCATAATAGATCTTTGCAATTTAGACCGAGTACTAACATAGCATACACACTGTCACCATTACACTCTGAAAGGGGGAATAGATCACATCAATACTATCAAGTAATAGTTAACTCCATAATCTACAAGAGATTACAATCATAACCTACGCCAAGTACTACATGATGCACACACTGTCACCGTTACATCATGGAGGAGGAATAGACTACTTTAATAACATTACTAGAGTAACACATAGATTAATAGCGATACAAAGCTCATCATATGGATCTCAATCATGCAAGGCAATTCATGAGATCATTGTATTGGAGTACATGAGAGAGAGATTAACCACATAGCTACCGGTAGAGCCCTCAGCCTCGAGGGAGAACTACTCCCTCCTCATCATGGGAGAGAGCGATGGCGATGAAGATGGCGGTGGTGTCGATGGAGATGGCTCCGGGGGCAATTCCCCGTCCCGGCAGGGTGCCGGAACAGAGACTTCTGTCTCCCGAATTGGAGTTTCGCGATGGGTGGCGGCGGCCCTGGAGTCTTTCTGGAGTTTCGTCAATCGGTATCGATGTTTTATGTCAGGACGGCTTAAATAGGCGAAGAGTCGAAGTCGGAGGGGCCACGGGGCCTCCTCACACTAGGGGGGCGCGCCCACCCCTTGGGCCGCGCCGCCACCACGTGTGGGGCCCCCAGGGCTCCCCTCTGGACCCACTCTGACTTTCTGGGAGGTTCCGGGAAAAATAAGATGTTGGGTCTTTGTTTCGTCGAATTCCGAGAATATTGCCCGAACAGCCTTTCTGGAACCAAAAACAACAGAAAACAGCAACTGGCCCTTCGGCATCTCGTTAATAGGTTAGTGCCGGAAAATGTATAATAATGATGTAAAGTATGTATAAAACATTCAAGTATTGTCATAAAAGTAGCATGGAACATAAGAAATTATAGATACATTTGAGACGTATCACCCCCCTGGTGTGTGGGTCCCCCAGACCCCTTCCGACTCCGACTCTTCGCCTATAAGATGCCTCGTGACCTAAATCTCCGAGACGAAAAAGCCACGATACGAGAAAAGTTCCAGAGCCGCCGCCATCGCGAGGCCAAGATTCGGGGGACAGAAGTCTCTATTCCGGCACGCCGCCGGGATGGGGAATTGCCCCCGGAAGGCATCTCCATCGACACCACCGCCATCTCCATCAACGCTGCTGCTCCCATGGTGAGGAGGGAGTAGTTCTACCTCGAGGCTAAGGGTTGTACCGGTAGCTATGTGGTTAATCTCTCTCTGTACTCCAATACAATGATCTCATGAATTGCTTTGCATGATTGAGATCCATATGATGAGCTTTGTATCCCTATTAGTCTATGTGCTACTCATGTGATGTTATTAAAGTACTCTATTCCTCCTTCATGGTGTAATGGTGACAGTGTGTGCATCGTGTAGTTCTTGGCGTAGGTTATGATCATAATCTCTTGTAGGTTATGGAGTTAATTATCACTATGATAGTATTGATGTGATCTATTCCCCCTTCATAGTCTAATGGTGACAGTGTGTATGCTATGTTAGTTCTCGGTTTAAATTGCAAAGATCTATTATGCTCTAAGGTTACTTAAATATGAATGCCGAATGTTGTGGCGCTTGTTAACTCCGGCTTGAGGGAGCTCTTGTAGCCCTACACAACGAATGGTGTTTGTCATCCAACAAAAGAGTGTATGTAGGACAAGTGAGGAGAAGTTATTTATTTATTATGTGATCAATGTTGAGAGTGTCCACTAGTGAAAGTATGATCCCTAGGCCTTGTTTCCAATACTGCAAACACCGCTTACTTACTGTTTTACTGCATGTTTACTCGCTGCCATATTTATTTCAGATTGTTATTACCACTCATATTCATCTATACCACCTGTGTTTTACTATCTCTTCGCCGAACTAGTGCGCCTATACATCTGACAAGTGTATTAGGTGTGTTGGAGACACAAGAGACTTCTTGTATCTTAATTGCAGGGTTGCTTGAGAGGACTATCTTTGACCTCTACCTCATTGAGTTCCATAAACCTTGGGTGATTCACTTAAGGGAAACTTGCTGCTGTTCTACAAACCTCTTTTCTTGGAGGCCCAACACTGTCTACAAGAATAGAAGTACCCGTAGACATCAAGCTATTTTCTGGCGCCGTTGCCGGGGAGGTAAGGTAAACGGCACTCACACTCCGGTCCCCGGCAACTAAGCTATTTTCTGGCGCCGTTGCCGGGGAGGTAAGGTAAAAGGTATTCACATCCTCCGACTACTAAGCTATTTCTAGCACTATTGCCGGTGTGTGAGTGCTCGAAGCTATCTCCTTTAGATTCTGCAATTAAATCTTTTTGTTTATTGTTTTTATTTTCACTAGTTAGGCTTAATGGAAAACAACAAAAAAATTAGAGAACTTTATGAACTTTATCTTGAATTAGGACATGATGTGTTTGAAGAGAAAATTAAAAAACCCATGGAACTTTGTTTGCAAAATAGTTGTAGCAATGTTATTAACATGAACTCTTTGAACACCATTATTGCTAAATCTATGGAAGAATTTAAGCTTGGGGAAGCTGGTTGTGATATTTTTAGTCCCCCAAGCATGGAGGAGAAAATTTACTTTGATGATACTTTACCTCCTATATATGATGCTTGCAATGATGAATATGATATTTTCTGTCCACCTACTATTGAGGAGAAAATTAATTATGATTACAATATGTCTCCTATATATGATGATTATGGGGATGAGAATAGTAATGGTAGCTATTTTATTGAATTTGCTTCCACTACAAGTAATAAAATTGATTATGCTTATGTGGATAGTAAAAAAATTATGCATGTAGCTCATGACAAGAATGCTTTATGTGATAGTTATATTGTTGAGTTTGGTCATGATGCTACTGAAAGTTATTATGAGAGAGGGAAACATGGTTATATGCATCTTAATAATATTAAGTTTCACCTCTTTATGTTGAGAATCTTGAAATTGCGCTTGTGTTGCTTTTCTATGCTTGCCACTTTGTTCTTCATAAATTTATTTGTGTACAAGATTCCTTTTCATAGGAAGTGGGTTAGGCTTAAATGTGTTTTGAATTTTCTTCTTGATGTTCTCTTTTGCTTCAACTCTTATTTCTTGCGAGGGCATCATTAAAATTACTGAGCCCATCTTAATGGCTATAAAGAAAGAACTTCTTGGGAGATAACACATGTGTTTATTTTGCTACTGTTTTGTTGTGTCTTGGAAGTTGTTACTACTGTAGCAACCTCTCCTTATCATGTTTTTTGTGCCAAGTAAAGTCTCTATGGTAAAGTTGATGCTAGATTTGGATTGCTACGCAGAAACAGAATTGCTACCTGTCACGAATTTGCGTGGAAATCTCTGTAGAAAAATCAAAAAATCTGCGAATTTAAGTGCGTGATCCTCAGATATGTACGCAACTTTTATTAGTTTTGAGTTTTTCCATTTGAGCAAGTTAAGTGCCTCTGTAAAATTCGTCTTTACGGACTGTTCTGTTTTGATAGATTCTGCCTTTTATTTCGCACTGCCGCTTTTGCTATGTTGAATGAGTTTCTTTGTTCCATTAACTTTCAGAAGCTTTGTGCAATGTCCAGAAGTGTTAAGAATGATTGTGTCACCTCTGAATATATGAATTTTTATTATGCACTAACCCTCTAATTAGTTTGCTTTAAGTTTGGTGTGGAGGAAGTTTTCAAGGGTCAATAGAAGAGGATGATATACTATGATCAAGAAGAGTAAAAGGTCTAAGCTTGGGGATGCCCCGGTGGTTCATCCCTGCATATTTTAAGAAGACTCAAGCATCTAAGCTTGGGGATGCCCAAAGCATCCCCTTCTTCATCGACAACTTATCAGGTCACTTCTAGTGAAACTATATTTTTATTCCATCACATCTTATGTACTTTACTTGGAGCGTCTGTGTGCTTTTATTTTTGTTTTGTTATTTTCATTCTCTGAATAAATTCATGCTCATGTGGGAGAGAGACACGCTCCGCTTTTTCATATGGAACACTTGTGTTCTTAGTTGTGCTTTAATGTTCATGGCGAAGGCTGAAAACCGCTTCGTTAATTGCTATTTGGTTGGAATCAGAAAATGCTTCATATGGTTTTGAATAAGTTGATACTTGGCAATTGTTTTGAGCTCTCATAGATCATGTTTAAGCTCTTGCATCATGTAGTTTAATCTATTAGTGGAGAACTACCGTAGAGCTTGTTAAAATTTGGTTTGCATGATTGGTCTCTCTAAGGTCTAGATTTTTTCTGGTAAAGTGTTTGAACAACAAGGAAGACAGTGTAGAGTCTTATAATGCTTGCAATATGTTCTTGTGTAAGTTTTGCTGTACCTGTTCATACTTGTGTTTGCTTCAAACAACCTTGCTAGCCCAAACCTTGTACTGAGAGGAAATGCTTCTCGTGCATCCAAACACCTTAAGCCAAAACCCATGCCATTTGTGTCCACCATATCTACCTACTATGTGGTATTTTTCTGCCATTCCAAAGTAAATTACTTGAGTGCTACCTTTAAAATTTCATTCCTTTATCTTTGCAATATATAGCTCATGGGACAAATAGCTTAAAAATTATTGTGGTGATGAATATGTAGTTATGTGTCTTAGTTCTTATAAGTTGCTTGTTGAGCGGTAACCATGTTTCTGGGGACGCCATCAACTTTTTACCTTTGTTGGATATCATGTGAGATGCTATGCATGTTCATCTTGTCTGAAGTAGTAAGGGTGATTTTCATGATCAAATGGTTTGAGTATGCATATTGTTAGAGAAGAACATTGGGCCGCTAACCAAAGCCATGTATCATGGTGGAAGTTTTCAGTTTGGACATACAACCTCACTCTCTTATGAGAATATTATCTGTTGTTGAATGCTTATGCATTAAAAGAGGAGTCCATTATCTATTTTCTATGTTGTCCCGGTATGGATGTCTAAGTTGAGAATAATCAAAAGCGAGAAATCCAATTCGTGCTTTCTCCTTAGACCTTTGTACATGCGGCATAGAGGTACCCCTTTGTGACACTTGGTTGAAACATATGTCATGCAATGATAATCCGTGTTAATCCAAGCTAATTAGGACAAGGTGCGAGCACTATTAGTACTCTATGCATGAGGCTTGCAACTTGTAGGAAGTATTATGCATAGCACATATGAATTGTTACTACCGTTGACAAAATTGTTTCTATGTTTTCAAAACAAAGGCTCTAGCACAAAAATAGTAATCCATGCTTCCTTCTGCGAAGGGCCATTCTTTTACTTTATGTTGAGTCAGTTTACCTACTTCTTTCTATCTTAGAAGCAAACACTTGTGTTAACTGTGTGCATTGATTCTTACATGTTTACCTATTGCACTTGTTATATTACTCTATGTTGACAATTATCCATGAGATATACATGTTACAAGTTGAAAGCAACTGCTGAAACTTAATCACCCTTTGTGTTGCTTCAATGCATTCTACTAAGAATTTATTGCTTTATGAGTTAACTCTTATGCAAGACTTATTGATGCCTGTCTTGAAAGTACTATTCATAAAAAGTTTTGCTATATGATTCAATTGTTTAGTCATTATCTTTTGTTAGCAATCTATTGCTTTGAATCACTCCATTCATGTCATATGCTTTACAATAATGTTGATCAAGATTATGATGGTAGCATGTCACTTCAGAAATTATTGTTGTTATCGTTTACCTACTCGAGGGCGAGTAGGAACTAAGCTTGGGGATGCTTGATACGTCTCAAACGTATCCATAATTTCTGATGTTCCATGCTAGTTTTATGACAATACCTACATGTTTTGTTCACACTTTATATCGTTTTGATGCATTTTCCGGAACTAACCTATTAACAAGATGCCGAAATGCCAGTTCCTGTTTTCTGCTGTTTTTGGTTCCAGAAATCCTAGTAAGGAAATATTCTCGGAATTGGACGAAATCAACGCCCAGTATCTTATAATTCCACGAAGCTTCCAGAACACCGGAGAGGGGCCAGAGGAGAGGCCCAGGGCCACCACACATGGTGGTGGCGCGGCCCAAGGGGGGGCGCGCCCCCTGGTGTGTGGGTCCCCCAGACCCCTTCCGACGCCAACTCTTCGCCTATAAGATGCCTCGTGACCTAAATCTTCGAGACGAAAAAGCCACGATACGAGAAAAGTTCCAGAGCCGCCGCCATCGCGAAGCCAAGATTCGGGGGACAGAAGTCTCTGTTCCGGCACGCCGCCGGGACGGGGAATTGCCCCCGGAAGGCATCTCCATCGACACCACCGCCATCTCCATCAACGCTGCTGCTCTCATGATGAGGAGGGAGTAGTTCTCCCTCGAGGCTAAGGGCTGTACCGGTAGCTATGTGGTTAATCTCTCTCTCTGTTCTCCAATACAATGATCTCATGAATTGCTTTGCATGATTGAGATCCATATGATGAGCTTTGTATCGCTATTATTCTATGTGCTACTCATGTGATGTTATTAAAGTACTCTATTCCTCCTTCATGGTGTAATGGTGACAGTGTGTGCATCGTGTAGTTCTTGGCGTAGGTTATGATCATAATCTCTTGTAGGTTATGGAGTTAATTATCACTATGATAGTATTGATGTGATCTATTCCCCCTTCATAGTGTAATGGTGACAGTGTGTATGCTATGTTAGTTCTCGGTTTAAATTGCAAAGATCTATTATGCTCTAAGGTTACTTAAATATGAATACCGAATGTTGTGGCGCTTGTTAACTCCGGCTTGAGGGAGCTCTTGTAGCCCTACACAACGAATGGTGTTTGTCATCCAACAAAAGAGTGTATGTAGCACAAGTGAGGAGAAGTTATTTATTTATTATGTGATCAATGTTGAGAGTGTCCACTAGAGAAAGTATGATCCCTAGGCCTTGTTTCCAATACTGCAAACACCGCTTACTTACTGTTTTACTGCATGTTTACTCGTTGCCATATTTATTTCAGATTGTTATTACCACTCATATTCATCTATACCACCTGTGTTTTACTATCTCTTCGCCGAACTAGTGCGCCTATACATCTGACAAGTGTATTAGGTGTGTTGGGGACACAAGAGACTACTTGTATCTTAATTGCAGGGTTGCTTGAGAGGACTATCTTTGACCTCTACCTCCCTGAGTTCGATAAACCTTGGGTGATTCACTTAAGGGAAACTTGCTGCTGTTCTACAAACCTCTGCTCTTGGAGGCCCAACACTGTCTACAAGAATAGAAGTACCCGTAGACATCAGGTACCAGTCCGTAAAGATATTTTTCAGACTTAACAGTATTTCTATCTCAATTACAAGACTAACGCATGGTAGAAAACGGATGTCAATTCTACAAATTTAATTCAAAATACTATTCAAACTATGTTCATGATAATTAGTTCAAGTTTTAATCTAATTACTAATGAACTCCCACTTAATACAACATCCCTCATAGTTGTTAAGTGGCACACGATCCACATCCACTACACCAAAACCGATCATCACGTGAGATGATGTAGCTTCAATGGTGAACATCAACATGTTGGTCATATCATTCATATGACTCGTGTTCAACCTTTCGGTTTCCGTTGTCCCGAGGCCATGTCTGTACATGCTAGGCTCGTCAAGCAAACCCAAGTATTCCGCGTGTGCAAACATGGCTTACACCCGTTGTATGTGAACGTAGAGTCTATCACATCCGATCATCACGAGATGCTTCGAAACGACGAACTATAGCAACGGTGCATATGAGGGGAGAACACTTTATTATCTTGATATTAATGTGAGGGATCATCTTATAATGCTACCGTCACGATCTAAGCAAAATAAGATGCATAAAGGATTAACATCACATGCAATTCATAATGTGATATGATATGGCCCTTCAGTCTTTGCGCCTTTGATCTTCATCTTCAAAGCACGGACATGATCTCCATCATCAACGGGCATGATCTCCATCATCATCGGCGTAGCGTCAAGGTCCATGGCATCGTCTTCATGGTTGTTCACCGTGTGTAGCAACTATTACAACTACTTTGAAACAATACTACAACATGAAATATAAAGACAACCATAAGGCTCCTGCCGGTTGCCACAATACAATAATGATCATCTCATACATATTCATCATCACATCATGGCCATATCACATCACCAAACCCTGCAAAAACAAGTTAGACGTCTCTAATTTGGTTTGCATATTTTACGTGGTTTAGGGTTTTCGAGTAAGATCTAATCTACCTACGAACATGAACCACAACGGTGATACTATTGTTGTCAATAGAAAGAGTAAATTGGATCTTCACTATGGTGGGAGAGACAGACACCCGCAAAGCCACATATGCAATACAAGTTGCATGTCGAGCGTGTAGCAAGTCTCATGAACGCGGTCATGTAAAGTTAGCCCGGGCCGCTTCATCCCACCATGCCGCAAGATGCAAAGTACACGAACTAAAGACAACAAAGCATCAACGCCCACAAAACAATTGTGTTCTACTCGTGCAACCAATCTATGCATAGACACGACTCCGATACCACTGTTAGGATTCGTAGCATATAAAACAAAAATTTTCCTACCGCAAGAACGAAAACACAAGCCAAGATCTAATCTAGTAGATGGTAGCAACGAGAAGATCATGAGACTAACCCTCGAAGATTTCGAAAGCCTAACGAGATTAGATCTCATGGTGGATGTAGTCGATCACTTGCCGCTTGCAAAAGCGCGTAGAAGATCTTGACCGCTTGCAAAAGCACGTAGAAGAACTTGACGGTGCCACAGTCGGGCAGCACCTCCGTACTCGATCACACGTACGGTGTTGATGAAGACGACGTACTCCTCCCTGTTCCAGCGGGCAGCAGAAGTAGTAGATCCTCCTCGGAATCCCGGCAGCACGACGGCGTGGTGGCGGTGGTGGTGGAGAACTCCGGCAGGGCTTCGCCTAAGCGTATGCGGGAGAGGTGGTGGAGGAGGAGAGGCTAGGGTTTGGGGAGAGAGGGGGGTGCGGCCAACTCATGGCTTGGAGTGTCCGGGCCCCTCCCCTTGCTCCTCATTATATAGGTGGAAGCCCCCAAGAGTTGGACTCCAAGTCTTCGAATAAGACCCGAACCCAAAACTTGCCATAGGGATGAAACCTACCCAAGGGGGGAATCCCACTCAAGGTGAGACTCCCACCCCTTCCTTGGGGGGG
>NC_061514.1:64346760-64450711 GCF_022539505.1 Lolium rigidum
CCACACGAGGGGCCCGGGGGGCAGGGCCGCGCGGCCAAGGGCCAGGCCGCGCCGGCCACCCCCACGGCTGCCTCGTGGCCCCACTTCGTTAGGTCTTCGGTCTTCCGGAAGCTTCGTGCAAAAATAGGACCCTGGGCGAAAGTTTCGTCCAATTCCGAGAATATTTCTTTACTAGGATTTACGAAACCAAAAACAGCGAGAAAACAAGCAATGGCTCTTCGGCATCTTGTTAATAGGTTAGTTCCAGAAAATGCATAAATATGACATATAATGTGCATAAAACATGTAGGTATCATCAATAAAGTAGCATGGAACATAAGAAATTATCGATACGTTGGAGACGTATCAACGATCATTCACAAAATCTATCTCATTGGACTGCCCATCTTGGTCGTCCTTTTATTCCTGTAACTACGCTAGAGAAAAAAGAGAGAGACACAATCCTGTACTCCTCTTCATTCCTAGACTGTACTCGACTAGACGTCACCGCTGTATTCGACACGTTTTTACACTTGTACCTGCCCTAGAGCAAACGGAAAGAGACAAAATCATGTACTCCACTTGGTGCGAAACATGTACTCGACTAGCCTTCAACGCTGTACTTTCCTTGCATTTGAACTTGTACCTGCAATAGATAGAGCGGAAAAGAAACACAGACCTGAATTCCTCCCGGTGCGGAAACCGTACTCGACTAGCCGTCATCGCCGTAATCGACATCCCTTATAACATGTACCTGCGCTAGAGAAAACGAAATTCTCCCAGATAAATCAAAAGAGAAACACAATACCGTGCTCCTATTGGTGCTTCACAAGAGTTGCACATGTACTTGCCCTAGAGAAAACATAATTATTTCCAGAGAAACAACTCTTACCAAACCCTTGTTTCACCTTTACTCGACTAGCCGTCATTGCCGTACTCGACGCCCCTCTGAAAAATGTACCTGCGCTAGAGAAAACGAAAAACAGCTCCAGGATGCGGGATCTACATCCCATTATTCATTGGCGGGAAAAAGATGAGTCCGGGAATACTTTCCCGCCAAACGCTGTGGACTTCTATTTATGCTACATGTCGCTACGACACACGCCCACGCGTGAAGGAAGACAACTCTTACCAAACCCTAGTTTCATCTCCATATTCGACACAAAACTCCTCCTCCCATCACAAATCCGTGGGCAAAATCGATGTCGCGGGTAGCTATGGATAGCCGATGGAGGAGGCGATCTACCACACCGATCCCTCCGCGCCATATTCCGTACCTCCCATCAATCATACAGATCCCTCGCCTAATGAATCCATGCCGCCGCTCCCGCGCGCAAATCTGCACCCATGTCTTGCCATACCGCCGCTCAAGAACGGGAGTGTCCACACGAGCGTACCCTGACCCCCCCAGATCAATCAATGTAAGACCTGCATCGTTCATCGGCTTTTCTCCCTTCCTAAGGATGGCATCCCTCTCCTCCTCGCTCGACAATCGGAAGAACTTCCGGACGCGTCCCTGCTCGTGGTTCTCCCCAAAGAGTCATGTGCCCGGGAGACAGCTCATGAGGTAAAACGAAAACAACGGCTCAGTATTATATGTTCTTGTTGACCTTTTAAAACAAAAACTGCTATGTTGATTAGTTACAGTTTCAGATAATATTGTTACAATTAAACAAGATGAATTTATGAGTAAGTGATTTTATTGTACCTCTAGAGTATATATTATATGAGTTGTTTTATCCAAATATAAGATGCTACATATAATTGTTCTGTCATGTTATATGTATTACATTGTCATGTGGTGAATTTAATCTACCTGTCTGGGAATTAATGTACATCACAATGTGTTGGCGTCAGAAACCCACCGGCGGGCAGCGACTGGCCAACACGGTAGAGCCGGGAATGACTAGGGCTGCGGCTGGCCCCAGTCCCTCAGAGCGACGGCCCGCAAAGCCTCCTGGTCGCGCGCCGATGCTGGGTCGCAAGGGCGTGCCACCTGACCTATACCTGGTCAGGAAGGTGTGGATGATGCCTCGCTTAGTTTCCTGCAGGGCACACACGTACACGTTAAATACGAGCCTCGATCGGCTCTCAGGTTATCCTGTGAATCGGCTCAAAGAGCCGATCCACCCACGGTTCGTCCAAGGTGGCCGAATATGTGGTGGTCCTGCTTGATCAATACAAAGCGTATGAGATCCACGACGATCTAGGGTTTTCACCGCATAATCGGATCATCCTACTCACGATTGGGCCTCGCGCTCACGCACGGTAAACGTAAGCCAGCCCTAGACAAGGCCTAAAAACCAACACTAGGTTGATCCTCGGAACGTCCTGTCTAGGGGCAGCAAACTACACCCTGCATGCCGCCGGATCCTCCAACCCTTTGTAAGGCCTAACTATTGCAGATATTAAACTAATCCTTGATGAATCAAGGATCGACCATAACGGATCAGATCTACTAAACAAAGATCAAGCGGGGTGCCGCCCCTGCACCCATGATGAGGCACAAGGACGGCGAGACGCGCAAGGGTTGCACTACGCGAGCATATGATGCTAAGAACTATGCTAACCCTAACGCGTCTATGATAACTACGTTGCTCGCCATCAAAAACGCTTCAGTACGAGCAACGCATGAACAACTAGGCAGGCTTGTGCTGCCTAGATCGCGAGATGCGATCTAGGCAGCATGATGCTTACCGGAGGAACCCTCGAGACGAAGGAGTTGGCGATGCGCCGAGATTGGTTTGTGTTGAACGTTGGTTGTTGTTTATTCCATAAACCCTAGGTACATATTTATAGTCCAGGGGACTTTCTAATGCGGGCGTGCACTAAACCGTGCACGAGACAAACTCTACGTAACCTACTAAGTAAAGATACACGGGCTAACTAGCCCAAACTTGATACACAAGGCCGATTTACATATCTCCCCACGCATATATCTTCAAATTCGTCTTGATCGCGGCCCACCTCTAGCTTGGTCAAATACTGGTGATAACACATGCCCCCCTGGTTTTGGAAATGACATTTCCAAAATCATTACGCTCTTTCTTTCGTCGGGTCATGTCGTGGCAGAACATAAACGTCGCAGAGTCCTTCATCATGAGAGCTTGCCTTCTCAACTTCTCTGCGCGATTAGACTGCTCGGGCACCACCTCCTCGGGAACTGCTGTGGCCTTGAATTTTTACCATGCTCCCTTTTATTTAACCGCAGCAAACAATCATCTCCCTCATCCCCTTCGCACTAGCCTCCAAAAAACCCTCCTCTACCACCATGTCTTCGTCCTCCTCTTCTTCCTCCTCATCGGGTCCTTCCTACGTGTCCTCTCCTATCCGAGAGGAGACGCCCTCGTGGGGCACGCAGGCGGCGTACGACATCCTCGCCCCAACGAAGTGGGACAAAGAGGATCATGACTCCTTCGTATGGTCCGAGGATGACAAATCCTCGACCGACGGGGAGAGTGACCTCCGTTTCCTCGCCGTTGGGGAACCGGTGGAGGAGAGCGACGATGACAACTTCTCCTGCGACTTCACCTCTTCCGGGGAGGAAGGGGAGCAGGGAGAGGAGGAGGAAGACGACGATGAGAGCTCCTCCGACGAGCCGCCGGCCAAGCGGTTCTGCCCTTGGCCAGGCAACTTCAGTGACTTCGACAGCGACGAGGATGACGCTGTCGGAGAAGATGAAGACGATGAGGGCCCAGTCAGCGGCCATTGGAGCGATGACGAGCCCGCCGGGAACAGCGCCAACGGCAGCGACGAAGGCGACGACGAGGGCAGTGACGGCCCGTAGATTAGGACTTCTAGAATAGGACCAGACGGGGCAATGTACCCCGCAATATTTCCTTTTGAGAGCAATTAGCTCTTCATGTAAGAAATCTTGCCCATCAATGAAGAATCTCTTCCCAATTTGATTTTGCCGATTTCTTCCGAGCTTAATTAAGCCGATTCCCTCTTCTACTGTCCTTGCCGACTCGCCCCCTTTACCAATGCGTAACGAGCCGATAGCACCGCATCGGTCCTTCGAAATTTGCTCTTTCCTTCTTCAACTGATGATTTTCTAAATCTGGCAGAAAAATGTAGGATCTTCAGGAAACTTTTGAACTTTCCCAACCAAACCCAATAATCCTTTCTAGCACTCATCATTTGTGACGAAGGTTTGCAATGAAGGATCAGCCGATGATCGCTCAATCGGCTCGTAAAAAACAGAGCAAGGCAGAAACATCCACCAGGCCTGCTGCCCCCCGAGTCTTGGCCAAGGCAAACACTCAGCCGAATTAGCCTGGGCTGGATCATGCAGAGCCAGCCGATTTGCACGTAAATCGGTTTGCAGAGAACCTTCAAGGTGGGCTGCCCCCCGAGTTTCCTCAGTGCGCCTCTTTGCCCTTGCAAGTCAGATCGGCTCGCCCAAGCTGCCCTTAGCACTGTTCTTGAAGAGAAGATCTGAGCTGTTAAACCCCTCTCTTGAGGAGTTCTTCCATTGTGGCTTCTCTTCACAATTTACTAGGGCTGACCTTCTGGTTGACAATTGTATTTCTTGAGTCGATGGCCATGCATCGGCTGCTTCTCAATTCTAAAGTCGATGGCCATGCATCGGCTATGAAAATTTTAAAAATTTCAGGCCGACTTGTGTATCGGCCTCCATACTTAGTGTTTTATCCATCTAGGTGCCCCCCCGAGCCGATTCAGTCAAGAGAATTGATGGTATCGGCTCTTAGGTAGTCCCTGTTGGGTCAAACGTTGATCCCAGGCAAAGCAGATGGTGAGGACAATTTTGGCCGATTGCTCGAATCGGCCTCCACGTTGCTTGCTCGGTGAAGGTTTTGTAATATCCCTTCATCAGTTTCGGAGGGCCGATTGTAAGGATCGGCCTCGCCATGTCGCTTATTGACGTAGTCTTGCTACTTGTCCATGTCGGCGGATAAAACCAGCCCAATCTCTGACTTTAGCATGTTGGTGTGCTTGCTGTTATCCATGTCGGGTGCACTGTGTAATCGTGGAGCACTACACCCCGCCGGACGAATGAACACCATGTTTGTGCCAGCCGATGTGTCATCATCGGCTCTCTTTTGCTTGGGGCGCCACTCTTTTCTTTGCGGTAGCCCCTCCTCATCCAGGGTCCTCTGGACTTTCGCAGCCAGATCAGGCCGCGCCTTCCTCAGCGTATGCAAGTACATCCTTTCGGCTTCCTCCAGACCGCGCAATCGCTGAACCCTGCGTTTTTGAGTATGGCTGAGACCGTCAGGGCACCACCTTGGACGGTGGCACCTGTCTTCTTCGTATTCCCCTTCGTCTTCTGAATCATCGAGATCTTCCAACGGAGGGGTCTCAGCCCGTCTGTTTTGCGGTGGGAGAGGCCCTAAGCGCTCGAACACAGATACGTTGGCTGTCTCCTTCTTCTTCCGGTTGCATTCTGGGCAGTTGCCGATTGTTGGTAATCGGCTCATTCCTGAATCCCAGCAGTGTCTGAAGAAGGGGCAGTGCCAATGCCTGTCCGTATCGTCCTGCTCCCTGCCGTGGCGCTCCTGTCGCTCCTCACCACGATTCTGCCGGCGATGTCCTTCGTCGTTTCTGGTCAAACGACCTCTTTCATCATTGTTGTTGTATCGCCGGTGTTGGTCATATCGACTAACATACTTGTTGAGGAGGTGATCAGAGAGGGGTCGTTGGTATCTTATGTTCTTCACTTCCCCCTCTGTGACGTAGCGCTTGCCATCTTGACGGAGCCGATCGCATGGAGCGGCCCCCTCGGTGTCCTTGCTGCGAGAGCAGCTCGTCCTCATCCCCGTCCTTCTCAGAGCGGTGTCCAAGCTCTACCATACTGATATTGGCTGAGAAATCAGGCTGGCACCCTCCAAGGTGGGTAAACTCCACCATGTTGACGGGGAAGGGGTGTGTGTCGACCTTCATGGCGTATTGGTTAAAAATTAATCGCCCATTTTCTATCGCCGCTTGGATCTGCTGACGCCACACCCTGCAGTCGTTGGTGGTGTGGGTGAACGTGTTATGCCACTTGCAGTATGGCTTTCCGTTCAGCTCTTGCACCGTAGGAAACTTGTGGCCTTCGGGTACCTTTATGTGCTTCTCCGCGAGTAAGAGGTCGAAAATCTGCTCGGTTTTCGTCACGTCGAAGTCGAACCCTCTTGGAGGCCCCGGTGGCTTTACCCATTTGCGGGTTACTGGGCCTGCAGCTCGAGTCCACTCAGCTACTGCGACCTCTCGCTCTCCCGTAGGACCTTCATCTTCGCCTGCGTCAACCATGGTAACCACGCGCTTGAATTTATCTTGGTAGATATCCGGGTGGCGTTGCTCATATGCTGACAACTTCGCACCATGTGTGCTAATGAAGGATAGTCCGCCTGGGAGGCCACTTCCTTGATCGATGATGATAGACCCACCACCGCCAATTCGACTGCTTCCTTTTCGCTTACATGAACCGAATAGCATCGGTTCCTTACGGTCCTGAAGCGCTGAATGTATTCGGACACCGCTTCTCCGCGCTTCTGTCGTACTTGGGCTAGATCGGCAATGCCAGCCTCGGAAGCCTCTGAGTGATATTGCTCGTGGAACCGTTCTTCCAGCTGCTTCCAGGTCTGGATTGAGTTCGGTGGCAGCGACGTGTACCATCCGAAAGCCGATCCTGTGAGGGACTGCGAGAAGTACCTCACGCGCAGCTCATCTGACGCTGAGATCATGCCCAGTTGTGCCAAATATCGGCTCACATGCTCGATGGAGCTAGAGCCATCTGATCCGCTGAACTTTGTGAAGTCCGGGAGCCGATATTTGGGTGGCAGCGGGATCAATTCGTACTCATTGGGGTACGGCTTGGTATAGCCGATCGCCTTTCTCTTCGGCATCATGCCGAACTGATCTTTCAGGATCGTACAAATTTGATCCGCGGTGATGGCTGCAGGTGCCGAACCCTGAAGATTCGTCGGAGTGGCGTACTTAACCAGCCACGCCTGTTTCTCTGGTTCTGAGCCAACTGCAGGAGCTGGGCTCGGGAGCTTTGTCGGGGTGGCGTATTTAGCTAGCCACGTTTGCTTCTCAGGGTCTGCCTCCGACGCTCCTCCTGTTGCCCCAGAAGTCCCTGCTATAGCAACCTGGTTCGAGGGTGCCCAGGTGCTGCAGTCTGGCACGTATGCACATGCGTATCCGTGCGGGATCTCCTTGGGCGCGTCCTGTAGGAACTGGTAGTCACTGGGGTCACCACCAATCTTGTAGACGACAAAAGCCGATGAGTTCGGCGCTTCGGGCGCTGCCAACGCGAATGGCAGCGGGGGACGGGAATGGAGCAGCGCTTCCCCTTGGTGAGTCCCTAGGGCTGGTCCTGACGGAGAGTACTGATGGCTCATGATCTCCTGGATCACGCGCAGCGCGACGCGCTCCAACGTGTTCACCAGGCTCTCAGAATGGCGGTGCAGCGAATGAGCCACCATGAAGTTGATCTCCTGACGCAGCGACCTGGTGCGTTCTTCGGACGGGGTGGACAGGTCCACTCCATCAAGTGCGCCTTCAGGTGTGAACCCCTTCCATCTGATGCCATGGGAGCGGGTCCTGTGGAAAGAGCCGATTAGGTCGGCTTCGAGGGCAGACTTGATCTCGTCGTACTTCTTCTTGAGCTCGCCATTGAGATCCCCGTACGTGACCGGAGTTTCTTCTGCCACTTCTGATGAAGACGGTATGGTGTCTTTCGCCATCTCTGATGTGGATAGCGAGACGGTTGTCGTTGAAGATTTGTCCCACCGGGCGTGCCAGAATGTGTTGGCGTCAGAAACCCACCGGCGGGCAGTGACTGGCCAACACGGTAGAGCCGGGAATGACTAGGGCTGCGGCTGGCCCCAGTCCCTCAGAGCGACGGCCCGCAAAGCCTCCTGGTCGCGCGCCGATGCTGGGTCGCAAGGGCGTGCCACCTGACCTATACCTGGTCAGGAAGGTGTGGATGATGCCTCGCTTAGTTTCCTGCAGGGCACACACGTACACGTTAAATACGAGCCTCGATCGGCTCTCGAGGTTATCCCGTGAATCGGCTCAAAGAGCCGATCCACCCACGGTTCGTCCAAGGTGGCCGAATATGTGGTGGTCCTGCTTGATCAATACAAAGCGTATGAGATCCACGACGATCTAGGGTTTTCACCGCATAATCGGATCATCCTACTCACGATTGGGCCTCGCGCTCACGCACGGTAAACGTAAGCCAGCCCTAGACAAGGCCTAAAAACCAACACTAGGTTGATCCTCGGAACGTCCTGTCTAGGGGCAGCAAACTACACCCCGCATGCCGCTGGATCCTCCAACCCTTTGTAAGGCCTAACTATTGCAGATATTAAACTAATCCTTGATGAATCAAGGATCGACCATAACGGATCAGATCTACTAAACAAAGATCAAGCGGGGTGCCGCCCCTGCACCCATGATGAGGCACAAGGACGGCGAGACGCGCAAGGGTTGCACTACGCGAGCATATGATGCTAAGAACTATGCTAACCCTAACGCGTCTATGATAACTACGTTGCTCGCCATCAAAAACGCTTCAGTACGAGCAACGCATGAACAACTAGGCAGGCTTGTGCTGCCTAGATCGCGAGATGCGATCTAGGCAGCATGATGCTTACCGGAGGAACCCTCGAGACGAAGGAGTTGGCGATGCGCCGAGATTGGTTTGTGTTGAACGTTGGTTGTTGTTTATTCCATAAACCCTAGGTACATATTTATAGTCCAGGGGACTTTCTAATGCGGGCGTGCACTAAACCGTGCACGAGACAAACTCTACGTAACCTACTAAGTAAAGATACACGGGCTAACTAGCCCAAACTTGATACACAAGGCCGATTTACATATCTCCCCACGCATATATCTTCAAATTCGTCTTGATCGCGGCCCACCTCTAGCTTGGTCAAATACTGGTGATAACACCGGGTTGGAGTTTTCAAGGATTCGACGAGGGTCACCAGCTACTGGGGCTTTCACATGTGAGGTATCATACGCTCGGAGTCAAGATGTATATTGAGGCATTTATCGCTTAAAATTGATATTGTTTACTTTGCAGCCCCGAGTATTCGGGTGTATTTTCGTTATGATGTAATAACGCAGCCCCCCGAGTATCGGGTGCAGCGAAAGTAAATAACAATTGACTCTTGAAAAATAAATACTTAGCTTTATCGGGTGCGACGGATTCATCGCACAAGCAGGTCGTGCGGCGGGCGCAGTCGATGCAACAAAGTGGATTGGCGCGCCGAGTCCGCGACGGGCGAGCCCCGAGCGAAGTGAGTGCGTGTTGGCGAGTTCGCGATGAGAAAGCTCCCGAGCGAGGTGATGATGTTGAGTTCTCTACGGTCGAGCCCCCGAGCGCGGTGGGTGTGCGATGTCGAGTCCTTGATCATGGCAAGTGCATGTTGTCAGATTCACCACGAACGAGCCCCCGAGCGAGGTGAGGATGTCGAGTTCGCTATGAGCGAGCCCCCGAGCGTGGCAAGACCGCGATGGGTGAGCCCCCGAGCGGTGCGACTGCACGTGACAAAGTAGTCTGAGATTATTCCGATCTAAAGTTGTATTTGAGGGAAAAAATCTGCGCACAAATAACAACACGAGCCGATTTTTTTTTAATTTGTACCAAAGGGTGAAGACATCAAAGAAAGTTTTTCAATTTGTTCCAAAGGCTTGTAATAGAAAATGGACATGGATCTTGTTTACTTATTATTAACACATAAAGGTAGTTTAAGAAAAATATTATTAATTCCTTTGATATATGTTTAGGGTTTAAGTCATATTCTAAGTGTTTATGAAATTGAATTAGGAATGTATTATGATTAAAGATAACTTTAAAGAAACAATTATTGACTAAGGAATTAAAGTTAGGTTTTATCTAGAAGGTAATATTTTCTTAAGATTATTATTTGTTCCTTAATTTTAGTATTTTAAAGCTAATTGCAATATATTTTTAGGGTTTAAGTCTTAATAATTTAAGATTTAAAAACTTAGTGCTTTAGTAATAATATAAGAATAATATTATGGTTATTTGGATTATTAGGTTTTTGATTTTATTTTACTTATACTTATTTTTTAAAAAACATATTGTTTTGTTTGCCATTTTCCTATGAGTTTTCTTCCAAAGATTTTCCTAAGAGAAGAAAACTAATGGACTAAATTCATTTGGGTCTAACTAGACTAGCCTAGCTGCTTGTTGCTTTTGGCAGATACAAGCAAAGTGTGGGGCGGCTGAGATGTGTGAGAAATACTACTAGTACAACTGTTGTTGTTTGGCTTTTCTACTACTGGTTGTTGCTTGTGGTGTTGACAACACTTCATTTGGAAGTGATGAGTATGCTGCTTGCAGTGACATCACTTAACTGTTCAATTTTCAATGCTGGTTACTTCCCCCTAGTGCAAGCTTTGATTGATGCCTTCCTTATCCATGTGTAGCACCATGGTTCCTTTATTTCTGGTCCATCAAGTGATCTTGTGGTGCTACGTCTGATGCTTATAATTATCCGTGTGGGCCTTTAATCTGTGTGAGCTTTATTCATCTTGATCATCTAATGTTAAAGTTGGATTACTTAATTTCAAACATGTGGGATTTATGGTTTCTAGCTAGATTAGAGGGAAAAAACATTGTTGCTTTGTTGCCTATAGTAATGGATCATTTCAGTGTTGCTCTTTGTCCCTGGTTGCCTTCTTGATGAATGCCTCATTATCCAAATGACCCATTTATCCTTACATGATCCATTTGTTCCTCATGTTGTCTAAGAAAGAATTCCCTCTAATCACTATTTGGGGATCAAGACTAATTCTTGATTTCCCTTTAGCTAGTATCCAGTATTAAAAATGTCTCCCTAAATATGGAGACAAACATTTTAACATAACTCTCCATTTCTTTGTCTTTGTTGTTTCTTTTGTAGGGAAATAAGAATAAGAAATGTTGAGAAGATTTATATTATATTTAGAAATTCTTTTAGTTCCATTTTGTAATCTCATATTTCTTGTGTAACTTGTAATATTTCAATAACCGTTGTAATAATACTTATGTGAATTGTTATTAGTAATATTTGATTCTCATTTCTATTTGTTTTTTACTTTGTAATCTATATAATTGTTTAGAATTCAAATTCCAATTCAAAATCTTATTTGAATTTTTGTCATTCATATTTTAATTTGAATTCAAACTATTTCCCTCGAAAACATAATAAATCAACAAAGGTCATGTCGAAATTTATTGCACTTGTTTCGATGACCTACATCAATTCCATCGACATAGAGAAACCTCGATCTCTTTGTGTTTTAGATGAACGCGCAAAAATTTCCCGGATTTTCCATGCATGAATGCAATGCACACATCTGTATTCTCTCTATTTGTAGCCTCTAAACCTGGGATGTTACAGCCTCTCCCCCTTAAACTGAACTTCGTCCTGAAGTTCGAACGCTCTCACGTTTTGGACTGTATAACTAACATGCGAAGATCACGATCCTTCTCGAATTCTGTAGTGATGTCTCTAGAGATAATTGGGTATATCTCTTGTCCATTCTTCTTGAAGCCTTCTGGTGTCTGGCTCTGAACAGTGGTCCTTGAACAACTTGATTCTGAAGTGTTTGTTTTAGGATAAGATTTTGTTTTTCCCATGCTACCACAATTGCAGTAATGGTACCTAATAAGTTGTTTATATTTTATTGATGGTCTTAATGGTTTATTTCCCTAAGGATGGTTTAGATTCATTTATTCCATCCACTCATGGCTTCTAGTTACTAAGAATCTTCCTTTTGGTTCCTTTAGGTTTCATGAAAGGAATCTTTCTAACAATCTTTAATTTCTGTATGGTTAAACTCCTTCTTGAGCTTTGATTGTCCTCCGACATCTTCTTCATCCAACTCCATTATCTTAGACTTGCTTGAGTTCTCTTACTTCCAAGTAACTATTATACTTGCTTGCTCAAGTTAAAATCTAGCTCTTACTTCCTCGAGATATGAACTTCGGCTTCTTGCCGGACATCCTTCTAAGAGTACCATTATATTGGTACTTCCTAATAATCTTATGAAAATAAGATCGATCGTCTTCTCAGTATAGACCTTCTTCTTTGTCCATCAGACTCCAAATGTCAGATCTCGATACTTCTCATTCAACCTTCCTCTCTCCCTTGGAGTTTTCCAATGGTCTTCAAGCTCATTGTCTTCTAATCCCGAGGCCCCATGGTTAGAGAACTGATATTGGTCTAACTTATGGTTTGTACTTTTCTAGAGTCTCACTAAGAATCTTTGCGGTGTATCCACACAATTGTGGGTATCCGATGTGAATCCTCTGATCCACTGTTTATATATCACAATTATTTGGTTTGTAGGGTTTTATTTGATAATCACTTCTTTTTACCAACACACCAGCTGCAGACTATCTGATACCAGTTGTGGCTTATCCGATACCAGATGTGAACTCTTTTATAGTTCTAGTCAACAAATTCATGACTTCTGGTGCTTCATCTTCATGATGACCCTATATCAGTTTGCGGTCTTGTTATATCAGCTACATCTTTAATTGTCCTTTCTCCTTCTTCCAGGGTTTGTTTTGCAAGAGACCTCTAGTTTCCACTTTAAAAATTGGCTTTGTAAGTGACTTCTCTTTCATTCCCTTTTCCATAATGTCTATGAATCCACTTCTGCTTCTCCATCTTCTATATTATTCTCACTTCCAGGATTCTTCCGTACTGAGGTACTCCTTTATCGAGGATAAGCATGAGTTTTTTAATTGGTCCTTCCTTTATAGTATTGTGGTTGCTTCCCACAACTTTACTTCCTTCTTCTGATGAACTTTCATCTTTTCTTCAAAATCTTTGGAATTCGTCTCTCCCTTACACGAATCCCATCACCCTCTAGATCTATGATATCGAGTAACAATTTGATATTGCAACATGCATTTGCATATCAAAGTCAAACTTCATGTATGGATCTAGTCAAACGCTGAAAATCCAATAAAATCCAAGAAGATTCAGGTTTGTACACATCCTTATATGCCCGAATATAGTAATTAGGTAAAACATCCCTAAACATTAGGATCATATGTGTAGTATATAACACCACATAATATAGGTTTAGGTCGTGATACTTAGCACTTATATATGGATTGCTACTATTTTTATCAAAATTTACCTCAATTGCTCACTTGCAATGAGATAAACTTGAGCAAATTGGTTTGAATTGGCTAATATTGACCTAATTTTCTCGGGAAGTTCTAACTAACCTTCCATTATATAGAAGATTAACCTCACATCTCTCTCTGAACGACTAATTTCCTGTTCCAAACCCTATCTGGTAGATTATGGCTTAAATACTTCCTTAACTTTCATGAGTTCTATACGACGTTATGCTTCGATAACTCCCCTCCAACTATGCTTCTGGCATATTTGGCATAGTTGCCATGATTTTGGAACATACATTCTTGTGCTAACATTTAAGATCTAACTTATCCTCCTATTCGTGCTGGATTACGATGTTTTGCTACATCACATCATGTGTAATATCCCAGGTATTGGGGTTACAAATATAGAGGAAACAGATGTGTGCATTGCATTCATGCATAGAAAATCCGGGGAATTTTCGCGCTTTTGCTTAAACTCATCAAGGTGATCGAGGTTTCTCGTACGTCGGTGGAATTGAGTTAGTACTCGACGTGACTGCAATAAACTTCGACATGACCTTTGTGAAACTATTTGATTTTGAGAGAACACAATTTGAATTCAATTCAAAATTGAATATTAGAAATCCAAGTAATAATTTGAAATGGAATTCGAATTCTAAATTATCATATAAGTTTTAAAAATGTTTAATCAAACAAAATAGATAAAGTGCTTAACATTTAATTACATCATCCAATATTTACAAGTTTCATAAAGACAAGCAATTTAAGAATAAGGATATTATACAATAAGGAAAGCATTTCTTTATTGATATTAACACAATAATACAATGTTTTTACAAATGAATAAATAAAAATGAAATTACAAATATAATTACAAGTTCCGAAAAAACAAAAGTAAAAGCCTAAACTAAGTCTTGATCATCTTCTTCTTCTCAAATTGAAACCTGCACAACAAAGTCAAACAAATGGTAATGCCAAATGGCGAGTGGATTAAAAAAATAAAAGAGGTAAAATAGAGGTAGATATTTTCAGTCAGAGCCTATCCAACTTTGCTTAGAAGCAAAGCAACCAGCAACCACACATGCAGCTTACACAACACGGGGTTGTGCTTGTCGACCAAAGGCAACACTAGGCCATCATATAAAAGCAAGTCACTTCAGATCAAAAGAGCTGCTGAAGCCTCACTCCCGTATACATCCATTGACCAGCTCAAGAACCTCAAGAACACATCTCAGATCAACAGCTAAAACCATAAATCATTCCCGAGCGAGTCACTTAGGAAATCATTAGACTACATGAAGATCACAGCCAAAGCTGCAACAAGAGCCATGGTGAGATAATATCCTAGATGGAGCCGATTCCACCCCAAGGAGGAGAAGAACACCGGGACCAATGACAAAACCGGACCAACATCGAGCAAAGCTACATATTGGAAAAGGAGAGAGGTATACCAAAATCATGGAGCTTATTATTTGGATCCCTTCCCAAATAGCATCATCTCATCCAAATCAAATAGTTTATCAAACATAAATTGTTGTGATGATTTTAACATCATCTGATCACAGTTATGATCCAAGCCTAATAAATCACCCTGCATAACTACCAACAACACAAATCTTACTAAGTAATAAACATCCCTGTGCACATTCCTAGGAGGCACCACAGAAAGTATTAAATCCTAGTAGATAGCATATGGGTAGTATTTGCAAGCAATGAACTAGACAAAGATCAAACTATAAACCATCAGTTTAAGTCATGAGAAGTGATTCTCTCAGATCCGCACATAAGTGCTATGCAAGATTCATCATAGAGAATTTTAGGCACCATAGTATCTGTTCTTATTTCCATCTGTGCCTCAACTTATGCATCACTGGCTAGGCAACAAATAAAGCACAAGTATCTGTTCTTATCAAAGGTACATCTTATAGTAAAATATATGCCTGGATGAAGGAATCATCCAAATAGGGGCATCATCAATATATAGCAAACCTGTAGAGCAGCCAGTTATTAATGAACATACTCGTAGGAACCCACTTAAGGTCAAGGAAATCACCCCAGGCCAACCAAGTAGTACATAGCTACAGCAAATCCACATCAATCAAGCAGATAAGCCACCAGGATAATCATCAAGTAAACTATCCTCTTCTAGCAACCATAATTGCATCCTATATGTATACACCCATCAATAAGTTACACAGGTGTGTAACTGGAATTTCAGTATGATGAATGTTCTATTTGGACAGTAGAAGCAAACCAGTAAGCTATATCTTCCAGGAATGAGCAACCCATTCAAATTCAAGCATCTCCCTGTAGCATTGCCTAGCTATTGAATTAGTACTTGTCAATCCCAAGTAAACCATACACCCGTAAGAAACAAGACTTGCTCCTTACATAATTAAACCACTAAGAATAGTCAACCGAATGCAAACATTTAGTTTTGGCAGAGTTAAGGTACCACTGAAATTACATGTGCTGGGATGAGTACTCATTCAAATGGAGGCACCTAATTAAGCCTATTTCACCTATCAGTGAATTTATTACTTGACTAGCTCAAGTCACAGAGCACAATAATCAGCACATATAATTACTAGAACATGATCAAGCTGAAACCAATCTTCAATTAGCTCCACTATAACCCGAAAATATACCACACACAAGCACAAGACGCCAGGACATGGTCATAGGCGAGTGGAGAGGAGAGGAATAGCTCACGGTAGTGCATACGAGTAGAGGAAGAGGCCGACGCCGGGGTTGCGTCCGCGGCACCGTCCCGCCGGCGTCGAGGTCGAGGATGCGGTGGGAACGAGCAACATCACCACCACAACCACACCCTGCCAGTAATTCAGCACAGCAGCGCATCGGAGGATGCCAGGGTAGCAGGACACTGCCATCCTACCAGCTTCGCGGTAGCAAACCCCAGTAGTGGAGATGAGGGCGAGGCCACACCAAAGAGCAGCGGCAGCGGAGAGGCCGGAATCGGCCGGAGCCAGCGCAGGCGCGTGAGTACTGGACCAGGTGGCGATGAAGGGAGGCTGGCGGAGACGGCCGTGGCGGCGCCACCTTGACCAACGGCAGCGCTCGCCGAGGCCGGCGATGGCCGAATCGGCCGGCAGTAGCTAGGGTTCTCAGGTTGGCGGCGTGGGTGCGAGTGGCGGCGTCACGAAAGTGAGGAGAGCGGAGGTCGACCGTGTCGGGCGAATGCGCAGCGGCGCCGGTGTCCGGCGGCGAACAAGCCAACCCGCGGGCTAGGGTTAGCCGCGGGCGCGCGTGAGCAAGGAGGAGACTCCGAAGAGGGGAGTCGAAGGAGGATACCGTGGCAGAGCTGGGAAGCCGGTCGGCGACGGCGGATGCGGCCGGCGACGGCGGGCATGGCCGGCGGCTGACCGGAGCAGCCTCGGCAGGTTCGCAAAGAAAGGGGAATCGAGAGGAGAAGAGCCGCGTGCGTGGTGGGATCGACGGGGTATGCGTGTGCGCGTGAAGGCTGATTTGCGTGCGTGTGCGCTTTGGCTGAGCCCAAATCGATTCGTGTGTCATCCGTATACGTGTACCGTGTACGTATTTGCTTCTATTGAACCCTAGCTTCAGCTAAATAAACTAACTAGCTCTAGCCAGATCCTTCCTAAATATAACACAAATTCAATGCTAAAATGTTTGAAAGAGTATTTTAACCTCAATTAAATAAATAAGGTTTTGTTTTGCTTAATCATAAGTCAATAAATAAAAGTTGTTATTTGATTTTTAATAATTAACAAAAGAAAGATATAAAAAAATCCAAATAGAAATATTTTTGACAACAGAAAAGTCGTAAACGGAATAAATAACAAAAAACCATTTAAAGTCTAAAATAAAATAATACATATTTTCTTCTAAATTTTAGAATTTTAAATCTTAAACTATTAAAACCTAAATACTAAAAGAAAAATTCTTATTTCTATTTTTCATATCAAGAAAATATTAGATATTACTTTGTATTAAAATACAACAATTGTCTCTTTATGGTTATGATTAATCATATGAAAACCCTAATTCCCTATTGGATGAAATCACAACCTTGTCCTTTTATGTGGAACCCTAAAACCCTAAATTCATTTAGGAACCCTATTTCCTTTAATTTATATGTGAATCTTAATTACCCCTAAAACCTAAACCCTAGATTATAGTATATGATCTTGTCACTCTCTTTACATTCATAGATTCATAGTAGCAACTAAATACTTGTCATGTCTTCATAAAATAATAGAGACCTATCCCTAATAAATTGGTATTTCATATTCCCATCCAAATCAAACCTAGATGATCAAATAGGATCAAACAAGTCAAAACCCTAGATCCTATTACCAAAGTCATCATCCTTATTTATCCCTATTTACCATCACACCATTGTGATGAACTCTAATAGCCACCATGCCTAATATTCTGCATCATTTACCATACTCACTAAACCCTAATAGTGTTAGGTGTTTATAAACCATCCTATTTAGGAATCAACTATTCTTTACTTAGTGAATCCAATAGCAAACCTAGACAACCTCAACCTTAATTGAAATACTTCTTATTGCTTAAATATTATATTCTTCAAAAGTTATCCTTTTGAAGAAATAAAGAATCATCATTAACCCTACTTAATAGGACCTATAAAACCAGACTATCGATCACCAATAAGATATACCACCTTAATAGCAACCATTGATAATTAAGATGCTTATGCTTAATTAAGACCATACAAGCCCTAGTAGCTGATGAATCCAACTCTGTTGTGATCCATCAACTCCTTACTCCAGAAACTAATTGGAACCATAGGAAACCATAGAACCCCACCAACCTAATTATCATACTTGTTCTTTATTAAAGAACATGTTCTTCAAAAGTTATTCTTTTGACGTATATGACAAGCAATCATTAACCATGCCATATAGCACTAAAACTAACAACTGTTCTTTACATATGAACTTTATGCCAATTATAATTCCTTGTGTGCTCAATTGATTATTATGCTGCATTATATAACCTGTATATGATACCAAGTAATCGCACCTGAATAAGAACCTTGTTTGTGGATCACTCTAAAAGTGCAACACACCCTAAACAAATCACTACAACTCACTAATCCTAAATCATCGGGATTAGGTCACGCTTAGATCGATTGCATCTCATACTTATGCATTATTGCATCCTTGCCAATCTTTTAAAACATCGTCCTTACGGACGATGATGCTATTTCAGAATTTGGAGTTATTGCGCATCGAAGACCTTGATCGCATAATCTTGCAGTCAAGAAAGGCAAGTTCATCGCTTGCTCATGTCATTTGAGTATTTTTATCAAATTACTTGCAAAGTACTATGTTTATCACTATTGCATAAAAAACAAAACCACTATTTTTATAACTATGAATATGACTATGTGGTGGGCAATGGAACCATGGATTGTGTTGATATGGTGGAGGTTCCATTGCAAGGGTTTATATCCATCTAGGATTAAACAACAAATGTCGTCCAGTGATTCTTGTGCCGTAATACCCGTGTTAACCATAAGATCTGGAATGGGACGGTATAGTCAATTGTATTTCCACCTCTTGTACATCAACGGATGCGCTTTACCGTAGACCCTTGATCCAAGAGAGGACAAGTGGTACCCTTGATCCAAGAGAGGACAAGTGGTAGGGTGGGGGTCCCGAAGAAGTCCCCACGGTTATTGCGGTCTATGATGGGTTGCAGCATGCCGGCGAAGGAGTTCATGGTAGAGACCTGAACTGTTGTCGTGGTCGGGGGCCGTCCTTAATTGGTATAAGAGCACCGGCGAGGACCCAGGGTCGGGGTATGCAACAAAGGGTGGGTGTATGAGGTAGCGGAGGAATATGATTGGCTATGACCTTATACCGGGCCTCACACCAAAGGAAGTGTGGACGGGAACATATGCCCGGTTGGCACCAAGGTTAAGATCTCTTATGGGTAAAGCAACACACCTCTCGCAGAGTGTAACGAACCGTGACCAGTCACTCCCTGTTCCGGGATATGGAACTCGCGAACGCGGCCGGAAAGGAACTCCATGAAGTTCTAGTCAACCGGTGAAGGCCGACGGACATAGCTCTTCGAGAATAAAAGCAACCTTTTGAAGAAATGTTTACAAAAACTTGCATTGCCTATGACTTTCTGGTCTATGGCTGTAGCTAGTGCATTAAACACCTCTTTCCTAAAATGAACTTGTTGAGTACGCTCGTACTCATCCCACTCTTAAATCCCCTGCTTAGATATGGATGCATCGAAGGAGGATCTACAGTGCAACTCGAAGACCGAGGAGTCAACAACTACTTCAAGGGACAGGACCATGTCAGGAGAGTCAGATACCACAATCAACAAGGAGAAAACCTAGATTAGCAATAGAAAGGAACTAGCTTCATAAACCTAGCTCCTATTTAGCTAGAATCTATTCTTAGACTCTATAGCTAGTTAAATACTCTACAAATAGAGTTCGTGTTAGGTATATACTACGAGTCGTTCTTCTGGAGCTTATTTGAAGATTTACCTCATTGTAAAGTAGGAGGCTATGCTGATCTTTTGTAACAGAGTCTGTATGTTATTCTATAGACATGCCTTGGACCCGCAACTGTTTCTGTTGTACCACTCTGAGCGATGTAATGCTAGTGGAACGGTGTTTCATTGGTGTTATGTCAGACTTGCATACTACACCATGCAGTGGTATGCTGGGTCACCACAGTTGGTATCAGAGCAAATGCTTTGACCTTAGGATTAAAACCCTTTAAAGGAGACCTATAGGATTGGTAGTGTCTATAGGAAGTTGTCTTAGATAAAACCAAATTTTTTTACTTGAGATGGATATTCACTTGAGAATAATCCTGACACACTTGAGTCAACTTTCTTACCTATCTTTTCTAAGTGAAGTTAGGTAGCTAATCCCAAGTATGTAGCACATAATTAAGTCCTTAAAACAATAGATGAGTAGATCACAGTTGGTATACACTACATGGTAGTCCAAAGAGAGGATACAACCATAAGGAAGATATCCTATTGGAAGATGTATACCAACACATGTTATGGTTAAGCAAGTGTTATCCAGACCTGTAATAGGAGTGATATCAAGTAATGAAGATATGTGTAATATCCTATTAGAAGGTGTATACCAAGACAAGTAATGGGTAAGTAAAATCTATCCAAACTTGTGAAACAACTGATAGTAAGTGATAAATATAAGCTATATGAGATAGTATAGATCATGATGAGTCAATCATGGGAGGTATGGAAGAGTGATAGGAATAAAATTTGTCTACTTACATGATAGTGATGGTAATCATATATGATTCACCTGAGAATCATTATGTGATGAAGTACAACATCATAAATATTTAGTAGGAGAACAATAAAGAAGCCAGTTGTTCAACAATAGTGCAAGAATTGTGTTCCAAAACCATGGGAAGTGTGCCAAGCACATCATGACCATAGTCTTATGATAGAAACACTTGGAAGTATAGGAGTTATATCATAATAAATATGTATTCAGAGTAGCCATGTTAGAACTAAAGGTATCATAGGAAGTAGTCCTCAATAGCACGTATATATGATATACTATTTAGCTAGTACTTCCAAACAAAACTAGGTTAACCACAACTATTCCTGACCACTTTGTTTCAAGTTTATCTCATTGCAATTGTGCAATTCAGGTAAATGTCAAGACAAATAGTAGAATGCCCTATATTCGTGCTAAGTATCACGATATAAACCTATATTATGTGGTGTTATATACTACACATCAGAGCCTGATGTTTAGAGATGTTTTACTCAACTGTTATATTCAGGCTTATGATGGTGTGTATTATATGCACAAAGCTGAATCTTCTTGGATTTTATTGGATTTTCATTGTTTGTCTAGATCCATACACGAAGTTTGACTTTGATATGCAAGTGCATGTTGCAATATCAAGTTCTCACTTGATGTCATAGATCTAGAGGGTAATGGTATTCGTGTGAGGAAGTGACGAATTCTAAAGATTCTAAAGACAAGATGAAGGTTCATCAGAAGAAGGAAGCAAAATTGTGGGAAGCAACCACAAAACTCCGAAGGAAGTATCAACCAAAACTCACGCTTTGCCTCAACAGAGGAGTACTTTGGTACGGAAGAAGCATGAAGGTGAGAAATCTGGTGATTATGGTGAAGCTGAAGCGGATCCATAATTAATATAGAAAAGGGAATGCATGGGAAATCACTTTGGATACTATATTCATAGTGGTTTTCTTGCAAAATAAACCCTGAAGAAAGGAAGATGATATATGAAATCATAGCAGATATAAGAAGACCATAGTTGATATCAGAAGACCATAGTTGATATAGGCTCAATACTGCGAGATAAAGTAGAAGATGTCTCGTCCAGTTAATCAGAACCTATAATAGAATCCATTTTTAGATATCAAATAGCCACAATTGATATCAACTAGTCCATAATTGGATTCTTCATACCAAGAAGTTGTGAACAAATAAAATTTTGTCAACCAAATAGCAATGACATATAATCATTTAGTCGAAGAAATAACATTGGATGTCCACAATTGAGTGGATGCACCACAGATATTCTTCACAAGACCTAGAAGAGTACAAACCATAAGCTATACTTAGACCAATATTCCAACCATCAATCCAATGGTTGGAAGAAAAGGAGTTGAAGACATAAGAAAACTCTAAGGGGTAGAGTAAAGATTGAGTTGGATGTACAATAACTCAATACTTTAAGCTATATAGAAGCAGAAGGTCTGAACTGAGAGGAAGTTCGATCTTATTTTCATAAGATCGTTGAACACTACTTTCAGAAGTATGTCAGACTAGAAGCCGAGGTTTATACCTCGAGGAAGTAAGAAGGGGGCAATAACTTGAGAAAGTGAGTAATATTTACTCAGAAATACGATAGCTCAAGTCAGCTAAGTTTAATGAAGTTGGATGAAGGAAATACCATAGACCAGATATAGCTCAAATAGGCCAAAGACCGAAGGAGATTGACCATACCAAAAACTAAAGTTCATTTGGAAGATTCCTTTCATAGAACCTAAAGGATCCAAAATAGTTAGAAGTATCAATCATAATCCATGATTGGATCGACTAAATGAGTCTAACTTTCTTAGTAAAAGGAACCGTCAAAATCATTTCCATGGTAAGTACCTTACTAAGTACCATTATTGCACTTTTGGTAGTAAGGGAAAACAAAGACCTATTTAGCAATTAGGAGTTTATTATCAAATTAGCCTTTAAGTTAGACCAGCAGCACCAGAAGAAGTCTCAATCATTGAATCTTCAATGAGAAAGGAAACAAGCTTATAGAGTTGGAAGAAATCAAAGAATTAAAGTAAGAACCATGGTTCAGAGACAAACCATAATGGATTCCAGGAAGAATCTGGACAAGGGATATATTCAATTATATCCAGTAAGATCAGTACGGAGTTCGAGAAAAGTCGTAGTCTGCACAAGTCAGATCCACACTCCGGAAACGTGAGAGAGTTCAAACTTCGAGGACGAAGTTTAGTTTAAGGGGTAGAGACTGTAATATCCCAGGTATTGGGGTTACAAATATAGAGGAAACAGATGTGTGCATTGCATTCATGCATAGAAAATCCGGGGAATTTTCGCGCTTTTGCTTAAACTCATCAAGGTGATCGAGGTTTCTCGTACGTCGGTGGAATTGAGTTAGTACTCGACGTGACTGCAATAAACTTCGACATGACCTTTGTGGAACTATTTGATTTTGAGAGAACACAATTTGAATTCAATTCAAAATTGAATATTAGAAATCCAAGTAATAATTTGAAATGGAATTCGAATTCTAAATTATCATATAAGTTTTAAAAATGTTTAATCAAACAAAATAGATAAAGTGCTTAACATTTAATTACATCATCCAATATTTACAAGTTTCATAAAGACAAGCAATTTAAGAATAAGGATATTATACAATAAGGAAAGCATTTCTTTATTGATATTAACACAATAATACAATGTTTTTACAAATGAATAAATAAAAATGAAATTACAAATATAATTACAAGTTCTGAAAAAACAAAAGTAAAAGCCTAAACTAAGTCTTGATCATCTTCTTCTTCTCAAATTGAAACCTGCACAACAAAGTCAAACAAATGGTAATGCCAAATGGCAGTGGATTAAAAAAATAAAAGAGGTAAAATAGAGGTAGATATTTTCAGCCGAGCCTATCCAACTTTGCTTAGAAGCAAAGCAACCAGCAGCCACACATGCAGCTTACACAACACAGGGTTGTGCTATCGACCAAAGGCAACACTAGGCCATCATATAAAAGCAAGTCACTTCAGATCAAAAGAGCTGCTGAAGCCTCACTCCCGTATACATCCATTGACCAGCTCAAGAACCTCAAGAACACATCTCAGATCAACAGCTAAAACCATAAATCATTCCCAGGCAGTCACTTAGGAAATCATTAGACTACATGAAGATCACAGCCAAAGCTGCAACAAGAGCCATGGTGAGATAATATCCTAGATGGAGCCGATTCCACCCCAAGGAGGAGAAGAACACCGGGACCAAGACAGAAACCGGACCAACATCAGGCAAAGCTACATATTGGAAAAGGAGAGAGGTATACCAAAATCATGGAGCTTATTATTTGGATCCCTTCCCAAATAGCATCATCTCATCCAAATCAAATAGTTTATCAAACATAAATTGTTGTGATGATTTTAACATCATCTGATCACAGTTATGATCCAAGCCTAATAAATCACCCTGCATAACTACCAACAACACAAATCTTACTAAGTAATAAACATCCCTGTGCACACTCCTAGGAGGCACCACGAAAGTATTAAATCCTAGTAGATAGCATATGGGTAGTATTTGCAAGCAATGGACTAGACAAAGATCAAACTATAAATCATCAGTTTAAGTCATGCGAAGTGATTCTCTCAGATCTGCACATAAGTGCTATGCCAGATTCATCATAGAGAATTTTAAGCACCATAGTATATGTTCTTATTTCCATCTGTGCCTCAACTTATGCATCACTGGCTAGGCAACAAATAAAGCACAAGTATCTGTTCTTATCAAAGGTACATCTTATAGTAAAATATATGCCTGGATGAAGGAATCATCCAAATAGGGGCATCATCAATATATAGCAAACCTGTAGAGCAGCCAGTTATTAATGAACATACTGTAGGAACCCACTTAAGGTCAAGGAAATCACCCCAGGCCAACCAAGTAGTACATAGCTACAGCAAATCCACATCAATCAAGCAGATAAGCCACCAGGATAATCATCAAGTAAACTATCCTCTTCTAGCAACCATAATTGCATCCTATATGTATACACCCATCAATAAGTTACACAGGTGTGTAACTGGAATTTCAGTATGATGAATGTTCTATTTGGACAGTAGAAGCAAACCAGTAAGCTATATCTTCCAGGAATGAGCAACCCATTCAAATTCAAGCATCTCCCTGTAGCATTGCCTAGCTATTGAATTAGTACTTGTCAATCCCAAGTAAACCATACACCTGTAAGAAACAAGACTTGCTCCTTACATAATTAAACCACTAAGAATAGTCAACTGAATGCAAACATTTAGTTTTGGCAGAGTTAAGGTACCACTGAAATTACATGTGCTGGGATGAGTACTCATTCAAATGGAGGCACCTAATTAAGCCTATTTCACCTATCAGTGAATTTATTACTTGACTAGCTCAAGTCACAGAGCACAATAATCAGCACATATAATTACTAGAACATGATCAACTGAAACCAATCTTCAATTAGCTCCACTATAACCCGAAAATATACCACACACAAGCACAAGACGCCAGGACATGGTCATAGGCAGAGTGGAGAGGAGAGGAATAGCTCACAGTAGTGCATACGAGTAGAGGAAGAGGCCGACGCCGGGGTTGCGTCCGCGGCACCGTCCCGCCGGCGTCGAGGTCGAGGATGCGGTGGGAACGAGCAACATCACCACCACAACCACACCGCCGGTAATTCAGCACGGCGGCGCATCGGAGGATGCCGGGGTAGCGAGGACACTGCCATCCTACCAGCTTCGCGGTAGCAAACCCCGATAGTGGAGATGAGGGCGAGGCCACACCAAAGAGCAGCGGCAGCGGAGAGGCCGGAATCGGCCGGAGCCAGCGCGGGCGCGTGAGTGCTCGGACCAGGTGGCGATGAAGGGAGGCTGGCGGAGACGGCCGTGGCGGCGCCACCTTGACCAACGGCAGCGCTCGCCGAGGCCGGCGATGGCCGAATCGGCCGGCAGTAGCTAGGGTTCTCAGGTTGGCGGCGTGGGTGCGAGTGGCGGCGTCACGAAAGTGAGGAGAGCGGAGGTCGACCGTGTCGGGCGAATGCGCAGCGGCGCCGGTGTCCGGCGGCGAACAAGCCAACCCGCGGGCTAGGGTTAGCCGCGGGCGCGCGTGAGCAAGGAGGAGACTCCGAAGAGGGGAGTCGAAGGAGGATACCGTGGCGGAGCTGGGAAGCCGGTCGGCGACGGCGGATGCGGCCAGCGGCGGCGGGCATGGCCGGCGGCTGACCGGAGCAGCCTCGGCAGGTTCGCAAAGAAAGGGGAATCGAGAGGAGAAGAGCCGCGTGCGTGGTGGGATCGACGGGGTATGCGTGTGCGCGTGAAGGCTGATTTGCGTGCGTGTGCGCTTTGGCTGAGCCCAAATCGATTCGTGTGTCATCCGTATACGTGTACCGTGTACGTATTTGCTTCTATTGAACCCTAGCTTCAGCTAAATAAACTAACTAGCTCTAGCCGAGATCCTTCCTAAATATAACACAAATTCAATGCTAAAATGTTTGAAAGAGTATTTTAACCTCAATTAAATAAATAAGGTTTTGTTTTGCTTAATCATAAGTCAATAAATAAAAGTTGTTATTTGATTTTTAATAATTAACAAAAGAAAGATATAAAAAAATCCAAATAGAAATATTTTTGACAACAGAAAAGTCGTAAACAGAATAAATAACAAAAAACCATTTAAAGTCTAAAATAAAATAATACATATTTTCTTCTAAATTTTAGAATTTTAAATCTTAAACTATTAAAACCTAAATACTAAAAGAAAAATTCTTATTTCTATTTTTCATATCAAGAAAATATTAGATATTACTTTGTATTAAAATACAACAATTGTCTCTTTATGGTTATGATTAATCATATGAAAACCCTAATTCCCTATTGGATGAAATCACAACCTTGTCCTTTTATGTGGAACCCTAAAACCCTAAATTCATTTAGGAACCCTATTTCCTTTAATTTATATGTGAATCTTAATTACCCCTAAAACCTAAACCCTAGATTATAGTATATGATCTTGTCACTCTCTTTACATTCATAGATTCATAGTAGCAACTAAATACTTGTCATGTCTTCATAAAATAATAGAGACCTATCCCTAATAAATTGGTATTTCATATTCCCATCCAAATCAAACCTAGATGATCAAATAGGATCAAACAAGTCAAAACCCTAGATCCTATTACCAAAGTCATCATCCTTATTTATCCCTATTTACCATCACACCATTGTGATGAACTCTAATAGCCACCATGCCTAATATTCTGCATCATTTACCATACTCACTAAACCCTAATAGTGTTAGGTGTTTATAAACCATCCTATTTAGGAATCAACTATTCTTTACTTAGTGAATCCAATAGCAAACCTAGACAACCTCAACCTTAATTGAAATACTTCTTATTGCTTAAATATTATATTCTTCAAAAGTTATCCTTTTGAAGAAATAAAGAATCATCATTAACCCTACTTAATAGGACCTATAAAACCAGACTATCGATCACCAATAAGATATACCACCTTAATAGCAACCATTGATAATTAAGATGCTTATGCTTAATTAAGACCATACAAGCCCTAGTAGCTGATGAATCCAACTCTGTTGTGATCCATCAACTCCTTACTCCGAGAAACTAATTGGAACCATAGGAAACCATAGAACCCCACCAACCTAATTATCATACTTGTTCTTTATTAAAGAACATGTTCTTCAAAAGTTATTCTTTTGACGTATATGACAAGCAATCATTAACCATGCCATATAGCACTAAAACTAACAACTGTTCTTTACATATGAACTTTATGCCAATTATAATTCCTTGTGTGCTCAATTGATTATTATGCTGCATTATATAACCTGTATATGATACCAAGTAATCGCACCTGAATAAGAACCTTGTTTGTGGATCACTCTAAAAGTGCAACACACCCTAAACAAATCACTACAACTCACTAATCCTAAATCATCGGGATTAGGTCACGCTTAGATCGATTGCATCTCATACTTATGCATTATTGCATCCTTGCCAATCTTTTAAAACATCGTCCTTACCGGACGATGATGCTATTTCAGAATTTGGAGTTATTGCGCACCGAAGACCTTGACTGCATAATCTTGCAGTCAAGAAAGGCAAGTTCATCGCTTGCTCATGTCATTTGAGTATTTTTATCAAATTACTTGCAAAGTACTATGTTTATCACTATTGCATAAAAAACAAAACCACTATTTTTATAACTATGAATATGACTATGTGGTGGGCAATGGAACCATGGATTGTGTTGATATGGTGGAGGTTCCATTGCAAGGGTTTATATCCATCTAGGATTAAACAACAAATGTCGTCCAGTGATTCTTGTGCCGTAATACCCGTGTTAACCATAAGATCTGGAATGGGACGGTATAGTCAATTGTATTTCCACCTCTTGTACATCAACGGATGCGCTTTACCGTAGACCCTTGATCCAAGAGAGGACAAGTGGTACCCTTGATCCAAGAGAGGACAAGTGGTAGGGTGGGGGTCCCGAAGAAGTCCCCACGGTTATTGCGGTCTATGATGGGTTGCAGCTGCCGGCGAAGGAGTTCATGGTAGAGACCTGAACTGTTGTCGTGGTCGGGGGCCGTCCTTAATTGGTATAAGAGCACCGGCGAGGACCCAGGGTCGGGGTATGCAACAAAGGGTGGGTGTATGAGGTAGCGGAGGAATATGATTGGCTATGACCTTATACCGGGCCTCACACCAAAGGAAGTGTGGACGGGAACATATGCCCGGTTGGCACCAAGGTTAAGATCTCTTATGGATAAAGCAACACACCTCTGCAGAGTGTAACGAACTGTGACCAGTCACTCCCTGTTCCGGGATATGGAACTGCGAACGCGGCCGGAAAGGAACTCCATGAAGTTCTAGTCAACCGGTGAAGGCTGACGGACATAGCTCTTTAGAATAAAAGCAACCTTTTGAAGAAATGTTTACAAAAACTTGCATTGCCTATGACTTTCCGGTCTATGGCTGTAGCTAGTGCATTAAACACCTCTTTCCTAAAATGAACTTGTTGAGTACGCTCGTACTCATCCCACTCTTAAATCCCCGCTTAGATATGGATGCATCGAAGGAGGATCTACAGTGCAACTCGAAGACCGAGGAGTCAACAACTACTTCAAGGGACAGGACCATGTCAGGAGAGTCAGATACCACAATCAACAAGGAGAAAACCTAGATTAGCAATAGAAAGGAACTAGCTTCATAAACCTAGCTCCTATTTAGCTAGAATCTATTCTTAGACTCTATAGCTAGTTAAATACTCTACAAATAGAGTTCGTGTTAGGTATATACTACGAGTCGTTCTTCTGGAGCTTATTTGAAGATTTACCTCATTGTAAAGTAGGAGGCTATGCTTGATCTTTTGTAACGAGTCTGTATGTTATTCTATAGACATGCCTTGGACCCGCAACTGTTTCTGTTGTACCACTCTGAGCGATGTAATGCTAGTGGAACGGTGTTTCATTGGTGTTATGTCAGACTTGCATACTACACCATGCAGTGGTATGCTGGGTCACCACATCATGACTCTCAAGTGCATCATGTATGATTAACAACTCTACCATGTAAGTAGACATTTTATTCCTATCGCTCTTCCTTACCTCCCATGATTGACTCATCATAGGTATATACTACTTTTTAAACTTACCTTTACCACTTAATATTAGTCTTTTTAGAAGTTTGGATTACTCTTACTTAACTATAACTGATCTTGGTATACATCTTCCAATAGGATATCTTCCTTATGGTTGTATCCTCTCTTTGGACTACCATGTATTGTATACCAATTGTGGTCTACTATCACCTATTATCATAAGGCTCCAATAGGGTGCTATATTTTTGGAAAGGGTACTAGATAACTACTAGTTTTATTCAAGAAAGATAGATAAAAAGGGTTGACTCAAGTGTGGCAGGATTATTCTCAAGTGAATACCCATCTCAAGTCAAAATAAGATTTGGATTAACTAATCAACTTCCTATAGACACTACCAAACCTATATGTCTCCTTTAAAGGGTTTTAATCCTAGGGTCAAAGCACTTGCTCTGATAACAGCTGCGGTGACCCTGCCTACCACTGCATGGTGTAGTATGCAAGTCCTTGACATAACACCAATGAAACACTGTTCCACTAGTATTACATCCCTCAGAGTGGTACAATAGAAACATATGTGAGTCCAAGGCATGTCTATAGAAGTACACACAAACTGTTTACATAAGATCAACACATCCTCCTACTTTACACTAAGGTAAAACTTCAAATAAAGCTCCAAAAGAACAACTCGTAGACTAACTTATGGCTAACTCTAGCTCTAGAGCTATCTGGCTTGCTAAAGGAATCTTATAGAACTCTAGCAACTTAGGTGCTAGGATTAGGGAAAGGGTCCCCTTCTATTACTAGTCTAGGTTTTCACCCTAGCTGATGTAGAAATTGACTCCATTGACTTGATTGATTGGGTTCTACATCTTGTTGTGGTTAAATCCTTTGTCTTCGAGTTCCACGGTAGTTTGTCCTTCACTGACTTCAAATCTAAGCAGGGGCTTCAAGAGGGAACAAATGAGTACGAGCGTACTCAGGAAGTTCAATAATATAAATAATTGTATCATGCACTAGCTACAGCCACAGACTAGAAAGTCATAGGCAAATGCAAGTTTTTGTAATCGTTTCTTCAAAATGTTTATTTTATTCTGAAAAACTATGTCTGTCAGTCTTCACAGGTTGACCAGAGCTTCATGAAGTTCCTTTCGTGTCGTTCGTAGTTCCTTCCCAAAACAGGGAGTGACAAGTCACAGTTCAATACACTATACAGAGGTGTGTTACTTGACCCATAAGAGAACTTATCCTTGTTTCCAACCGAGTCGCGTGCTCGTCCACACTTTCTTGGTGTGAGGACAGGTGTAAGATCCAAGCCAATCACTGTCCTTCTCCGCGACCCTGCATACCCACCCTTTTGTAAAGCACTGGCTACCTATTGATTCTCTTATCAAGTCTCGAGCCAGCCCGTTACAATCCCTCGTAGACACTAAAGACTAGTCATCCCGCCGGATGGGGATTTAAAGGATTTCCCAACCGCTGGGACTCTCTAGACTCACATCAAGGACTAGTGTCCGTTGATATGCTAAAGAAAAAAGGTACAACTGACTTCCCGAGAGCCATTATAGACACGTAATATATGGCGGTAGAATCACTGGACGATATTTATTGTTAATCCTATGTGAATACATTCCCAGTTGCAATGGAACCTCCACCATCATCTCAAACCATGGTTCCATTGCCCACCACATAGACATATTCATAATTGTAAAAGTAATCTTGTGGGTTTCAGTGCAAGAGTGATAAGTATAGTACTTTGCACATAATTTGATAAAAATAATTAAATGGCATGAGCAAGTGATGAACTTGCCTTTCTTGACTGCAAGTGAGCCTAGCTCACTTGGTTAGGGAAGTGGATGTACAACCCAGCCACCCAGGTTCAAGTCTCGAGGGACGCGAATTTGGGTTCTTATTATTTAAAAACAAAATCACTGTAGGGGCTTCCCCTACCGTATTCCTTTAAAAAAAAGATTATGCAGGCAAAAGATTTGTGATGATATAAATCCAAATTCTGAAATACCATCATTCTCTGGTAAGGATAATGTTTAAAGAACTCGCAAAGATGCTATAATCCATAGTATGAGATGCAATCGCTCTAAGTGTAACCTAACCCCGATGATTTAGGTTTAATGAGTTGTAATTATTTCTTTAGTGTTTGTTGTACTTTTAGAGTGTTTTCACAAACAAGGTTATTATTAAGGTTTGGTTAGTTTTTATCCTATACAGGTGTTGTAATACATCATAATAATCATACTAGTACACCATGTAATAGTAGTTGATATTATCTTAGCATGTAAAAAAGCAGTCATCAATATTAAGTCCTACAAGACATGGTGAACGGTTACTTGTTGTTTACTTCAAAAGAATAACTTTTGAAGAACATGCTATTAAAGGAATAATAAGTATTTCAAGTAGGAACTATTTTCTTCTATGGTTTACTATGATTCTCAATTGAGCTTCCTAAGTAGGTATTATATGGATCTTAAGCAAGATGAATTCAGACGCATCTATTACTTGTAGGGTTTTAGTTGGGCATGAACAGATAAAGTAAAATATATTGACATTATAGAACATGGTTGCCTTTATAGTTGGTGAGAGTGGTGTTACACAAAGGAATGGGAATTAAGGTTGATGACCTATAAGTAACAATTTTAGAGTTCACATTTATCTTCTACTACTTGACGACATAAGGGTTATCAAGGATGAAGACATGGCCTTAACAATTTAGCTTGCATCTAAAGTTTATAAAGTTTTAGTAGGGTAGGACATGCATTTGTTTTGAGAAGAATCCTAAAATAGTTGCTTTAGGGTTTATTAACTATTATGAAAGAATTACATAAAAAGGGTGAAGACATCAAAGAAACAATTTTAATTTGTGCCAAAGGCTTGTAATAGAACATGGACATGCATCTTGTTTACTTATTATTAAAACACAAAGGTAGTTGAAGAAAAATATTATTAATTCCTTTGATATATGTTTAGGGTTTAAGTCATATTTTAAGTTTTTATGAAATTGAACTGGGAATGTATTATGATTAAATATAACTTTAAAGAAACAATTATTGACTAAGGAATTAAAGTTAAGTTTTATCTAGAAGTTAATATTTCTTAAGATTATTATTTGTTCCTTAATTTTAGTATTTTAAAGCTAATTGCAATATCTTTTTAAGGTTTAAGTCTTACCAATTTAAGATTTAAAAATTTAGTGTTTTAATAATAAGATAAGAATAATATTATGGTTATTTGGATTAGTACATTTTTTTATTTTATTTTACTTATACTTATTTTAAAAAAACTATATTTTTTGTTTGCCATTTTCCTATGAGTTTTCTTCCAATGATTTTCCTAACAGAAGAAAACTAATGGACTAAATGCATTTGGGTCAGACTAGACTAGCCCACCTGGTCTGGCCTGACTGGCCCAATCCAGCCTGGCTCAACCCTGGCCCAACTCTCTCATCTCTCACTCACGCACAACCACGCACACACCCGCACACCATGCTCGTTTTCCCCTGCTCGCGCGATGACGCCGCCGTGGTTGCTCTGCTCGCCGCTCCAGCCGCTCGTGGCCACCTTGGCATCGCCGCCAACCGACAAAGCTCCGCCTTGGTGTGATCTACTCCCTGGCCTGCGCAATTGGCTTCCCGGTCATTTAATTATCTATTGACATCTGATGGTGGTACTGAGTTGATTATTGGAGTGGTGAACTCTAGATGGTGTAGAGATTGATAGATGAGCTGTTGGTTGCTTTTAGCATATACAAGCAAAGGGTGGGGCGGCTGATGACTATTTGGCTTTCATACTACTGGTTGTTGTGGTGTTGACAACACTTCATTTGGAAGTGATGAGTATGCTGCTAGCAGGGACATCACTTGACTGTTCAAGTTTCAATGCTGGTTACTTTTCCCCTAGTGCAAGCTTTGATTGATGCCTTCCTTATCCATGTGTAGCACCATTTTCCTTTCTTTCTTGTCTATCAAGTGACCATGTGGTGCTCCGGGCGGATGCTTATAATTATCCATGTGGGCCTTTAATATGTGTGAGCTTTATTCATCTTGACCGTCTAATGTCAAAGGTGGATTACTTAATTTCAAACATGTGGGATTGATGGTTTCTAGCTAGATTAGAGGGAAAAAACATTGTTGCTTTGTTGCCTATAGTAATGTATCATTTCAGTGTTGCTCTTTGTCCCTGGTTGCCTTCTAATGAATGCCTCATGATCCAAATGACCCATTTATCCCTTACATGATCCATTCGTTCATGATGTTGCCTAAGAAAGAATTCCCTCTAATCACTATTTGGGGATCAAGACTAATTCTTTATTTTCCTTTAGCTAGTCTCCAATATTAGAAATGCCTCCATAAATATGGAGACAAAGATTTTAACATAACTTTCCATTTCTTTGTCTTTGTTGTTTCTTTCGCAGGGAAATAAGAATAAGAAATGTTGAGAAGATTTAGATTAGATTTACAAATTCTTTTAGTTTCATTTTGTAATCTCATATTTCTTGTGTAACTGGTAATATTTCAATATGCATTGTAAAAATACTTATGTGAATTGTTATTAGTAATATTTTATTCTCATTTCTATTTGTTTTTTTTCTTTGTATTTTATATAATTGTTTAGAATTCAAATTCCAATTCAGAATCTTATTTGAATTTCTGTCTTTTATATTTCAATTTCAATTCAAACTATTTCCCTAGAAAACATAATAAATCAACAAAGGTCATGTCGAAATTTATCGCACTTGTGTTGATGACCTACATATATTCCATCGACACAAGAGAAACCTCGATCTCTTTTTGTTTTAGATGAACGCGTGAAAATTTCCCGAATTTTCTATGCATAAATGCAATGCACACATATGTATTCTCTCTTTTTGTAACCTCTAAACGTGGGATGTTACAAAGATCCAAGCAGCAGACCGAGCCCTGCCTCAACTTTTTCTCGCTGTTACGACAGGATAGGAGAAGCGCCAGTACCTCTAGAACTACTCCAGAACCAGCTTCGTCGACCTCAAGGTTATTCTGTGTGGATGGAAAGAGGCGTCGCTGCTCACCACTTGCTCCAACCTCTAGAGCACAACCAGTAAGACGAACACCACCCACAACCTACTAATACTGCGCGCAAGCGCCAGTGCGCCACACGTCGATTCTCCACCGGCATGACGCCAAACCAGGACACAACTCGTAAATCTAGACTACTACTATTAGTATATATAGGCCGGCCTTCCATCCTAGCGCCTCCAGCTGGCAAATCGGCCGGAGAGGAGGGGGGAGCACCTGAGGGCAGTCTGGAGGAGCCAGGGGAAGAGAGAGAGAGAGGTTTTGGGGCATGAGAGCGCATATCTAGACGTGTTTAAGTGTATAGATACATGTCAATCTAGCTAAATATGTGACATCTGATTTTAGATGGAGCAATAATTTGGTTACTGGCTGACTTACCGCGGTTTCCTGATTTCAAACCCCCCTCTAAAAAATAGGCTTCTTAGCCAGATTTGATTTTTTGTTATGCCGAGACGTCCATGAGAAAATGTTAGGTACCATCTGGTTATAAACCAGTTCGTAACCGCCGGTAATGTAGAATATTTAAATATTTTTAGAACTTGTATTAAAATTTATTTACAAATCGTGTATGGTGTTTTTCCAGTAACCGTAACCATAGTTATCACCAATCTCAACCACCACCGAAAAAAATCGAACCGGTGGCCGAAACCATGGAATATAGTGAGTACTCCTAAGAATGATAAAATGAAGTAGAAGTGAGATTTAGGCAGGATAGATACTTTACGGTGAGTGTCTTTAGGGCATCTCCAACCGGGCGACCCATCCCGCGCCCGCGCGTCCGGATGGGTCGAAACGGACAAAAACCCGGCCCAACGCGGGTACGCACCGCAAAAGCGGACGGCCGCGGCGTCCGGAACGACGCAAACCCGTCCCAAATCTTGGCCGGGTTTGCGTGGCCGCGGATGGCACGCGGCGTCCTCGCGTGTCCGCCCTGTCCGCGTGGCTGGCCCACTCGTCGGTGCCCCGGTCCTATTAAATGTGGACACGGGGAAGGGGACCGTCCCTATCCGGTCCCCACTTTCCACTCCGGCCGCACGCGCGAGCTCGAAGCTTCCGCGCCGCCATGGCCCCGAAGCGCGAGTTCGAGCCGTCCGCCAACGACCACGAGGCCGGCGGCAGCCGGCAAGTCGCGCCGCCGGCGTTCGCAATGGGGCCGCCGGCGCCTCCCGGACGCGAGCGGATCTACGTCACCGTTGCGGTGGCGCAGATGTTCCGGGACGCCGGCGTCCCAATGCCGTGGGGGACGTGCACCTCCCCACGGCCGGCACCCGAGCCCGGATCGGGTTCCGGTGCCGCCCATCCCGTGCTCCGGCCGCGCCCGCTACGCCGAGATCCGGAGGCGCCGCGCTCGGCTGCCGGCGGACCTCCGGCAGGGACCCGGCGTACGGCGACGCAAGTCCCAACCGGGACTTGTGGTTCGAGGTGGAGCACGATGCGCGCCGGCGCACGTGCTTCACATCCGCGACGGCGCGGCCTCGCGCGCAGCCGCGCACACCGCCGGGCGGGCAGGCCGCCGCCCCGGCGGGCTCTACATCAACGAGCCCGCGCCCCGGCCCACGGCCGCAGCCCCGGAGGAGGCCGACCCGGAGCTGCGGCGGCGCTCGCGGCGTCCCGCGAGCGGCCGGACCTCGACGAGCTGGCCAAATGGCCGCACCTCGCCGAGGCGCCGCGCACCTCCGCGCCGGAGGAGGCGGCCGGGAAGGCCCGGGGAGGACGCCCGGGCGGAGGCGTGGGCCTTCCTCGAGCCGGCGCGCCGTCGGGGAGGAGGCTACGCGTCGGGCGGCGCTCCGGGAGGAGGAGCGCCGGGCCGCGCGCCCGGCGGAGGAGGAGCGCTCGGCGGAGGAGGAGCAGCTCCGGCGAGAGTCCGCTCGCAGGGCACGGCCGCGCGAGCCGGCGAGCCCGCCGAACCCGCACTCCGCCCGGGAAAGGGCGCGAGTGGGAGCCCCGGCCGGAGTCCCGGTGCCCTCCGGCGTGTCGAGCCGGAACAGCGCGTCACCGCCGGGGGCATCGTCGTCATCGACGCCGACGATGACGAGTACTACCTGGGGTAGTACTGCCGGCGGCCACCGTGCTCGCAAACCCTCGTCTAGGGTTTCCTTTTTTTAGTTTAAAGCCCATATAGGGCTTTCTTTTGTGTAAAAATTGCCCAAAATAGGGCTAAGTTTAACTAACCGAGTAGTTTATATTTATTTGGTGCTGTTTTTATTTTTCATTTTCATTTATGTTTTTTTTATTACATTTGCGGTGCGTCCGCGCGTTGGGCGCAGCGTGCGACCCAAACGGACACGCGGACGCGGTGCGCTGTCCGGGTGTCCGTTCGGCCACGCAAACGGTCCAAAATAGACGCGCTGGGCCGTCCGTTTGGGTCGCCCGATTGGAGATGCCCTTAGCTTATCAGTATTCGTCGTAGGGTCTTATGGTATTCTGTCTGCGCATTCCTCAGAATAGACGAGGTCACACAAGGCCAGGTGTATCTTGCCCACAGCTGCACTGTCAGGATCTGATCATCTAAGGGGCGGATGCGAGTCCTTTTCCGTATCGTTGTGGGGGCTGATGATGGGTTGCTGCAGCGTGAGGAATGTGGCTACCACCTTTTATTATCGGCAAAGTTAGCTAATGATGATGACGATGTTGCACCGACAACACAATCGACATTTTCAAAATACAAAAGAAAATGGGGAAGATTGTGCTATGCTAGGTACTGGTATGTAATCATTTGTAGATTAAAGAAGACAAGTGGAACCATTTGTTGCCGTCGGTTGACATGATCATGGGCCGGGTGTTACGGTCAAGTGTCTCCATTTCATTCTGTTAAACGATAATTTGGTTTCCACTGGCAGTCCTCTAGCTGGCACTCTATCGATTTCATTTAGACGCTCATTGGTGCTCGAACAAACTGAGAAACAATACTACCTCTGAATTTGGGTGCTCGTAAGAAGAAAAAAAAATCTTGGAAGGGGCAGGATTTTCGGTAACCAAGATTACCGGAGATAGCCGGTCAAATGTGGGACATAATTGTGAAAAAAAATCAATTTCAAACTCTAAAATCTTGAGATATTTTGAATACAATGTTTTGAAAAGGCAGAATGGTTCCGGGTCGGTTTCAGACGGGCGGCAGCTCGCTCGGCCCCCGCGTCGGTCCGCTCTGGGCGACTTGGGCGGCGACGAAATCCTAGCCGCCGAGCCCCTCCTCCCCCGCCTTTCTCCCCCTTGCCGCCGCCAGAGGAGACCGCCGGAAAGCCGGCGCGAGCTGCCAAGGATGGTGGCGGCAAGGATCTCGCGGCTCTGCTTCTCTGGCGGAGCACTTCGGCACCCGGGGCGGCGGCCTCGTCGGGTGAGGGCGGCGCGGATCCTGGCGGCGGGAGGCACTCGCCGGTGCTGCTGACCATCCTCCTTGGTCGCGCGGGCGGAGAGGGGATGGTGGACGGCGGTTGCAGCGCGTGGGTCACCACGGTTTGACCTCAGCCAGATCTAAAGACGGCGCCTCCGCAACGCGTGGATCCCACTCCCTTAGCTTCGGTTCTTCTGGATCTGGAGCTCTCTCAGGGTGGTGGGGCGGGGGCTCTGTCCGGGAGAATTCCCCGGCCGGCGGCGGCGGCCCGGCGACGTCTTTGACGCCGCTTTCCCCCTTGGGGGCTACGTAGAGGTACATCCCTTTCCTCTCTATCCCTTACCTGGGTGAAAACCCTAAGTCCTTCGGACTGGGCGGCGGCGGCGCTATGGCGTCGTTCTCCTCCTTGGGGGCACCGCCTTGGGTTTGTGGAAGGTGGTCGGTGCCAGTGTGGTTTGGTCTGCCTGTGGTGGCAGCTACATAGGAGCTACGGTGGCGTGGATCTTCTTGTCGTGTCTTCGATGGTGACCTGGTCCAAAGCTTGTGTCTTGCCGTCTGTTTGGTGTGGTGGCCGGCGAAGCTGTTGGTGGAAGCTCGCGTGCAGAAGTGGTCGTGCTCAAGGCTTTCTTCCCCGGCTACTTAGCCTATGTTGTGCATCCGTGCTTTCGGGTGAGCTGCTCTTCCTCTCGATGGTACGTCGCCCTAAGAGCTAGGGCGAGAAGGCAGGGGCCTTCTTCGGAGGTGGAAACGGATTCCACATCGGCGGTGTCGCGTGGGAAGGTGACGAAGGCAAGATTTTCTTCCAGCGGTGTGCTCGTCTTCACAACATAGTCTCCACCCTCTGTTCATGTCGACGGTTAATAGCCTTGAAGCCCAATCTGTAATCTTTGTTTATTTCTTTGCTTGCTTGTGGTTTTGAAACCTGTAAGATGTTCGTTCATGTACTTGCCGTTGTGGCGTTATTAATTGAACGCAGGGCTACGGCCTAATATTTAAAAAAAGAAAGAACAAAAATTTTAGACAAATGAATCGGAGCATTGGGTTATAGGAGAGGGGGAGCACGGTGCACATATGGTTTAGGCTGGACTAACCAAGCAGCCCAATTCAAAACCAAATTCAAATGCATCAAGATTTTCTTACATAAAACACGTTTACCGAAGGAGGCGGTTACGGGCATTTCACTCGGTAACCAAATCCATATCTCTATTCCAATTTAATTGTTACATGGTTAAAAACCTAGACAGGTTTAGGCAAGAATTTTCTACTAATCGTCGCATCAGCTCTTTTGCAATGGAGGTATACAGGCACTCAGGCAGATTAGCAAACCTACTATATCACAACTATGTACCGCCCGTCTGGGCACACGTGTCACGACACACGACGCACACCACGGCGATGAGCTGGTGCGCTTGCAATTGACAATTCACGGGTCAATGGCTGCCTCTTTCTCTTACTGTCAGTTACTGAGCTGCTGCTGCCGCCGGCGCCTGCCGGTACTGCGTCCGCGACTCCCCGGCGCAGACGAGGAGTGCCTTCTGGAGGCACCTCTCGACCTGGTACCCGCCGCCGTGGCCCACCTCCCTCTCGAGGTGCCGGCAGTAGCTCCGGAAGACGCTGACGCTGACGTTGAGCCTGAAGCGCATGAGGAAGAGGAAGTCCAGCTCCAGCTCGCCCAGCTCCGCCGCGCTGAGGCCGCCGACGGCCGCGAAGTAGGAGTTCTTGTAGTTCCTATCCTCCACGAACTTGGAGGCCACGAGGATGGCCGCCGTGAGCAGCCGCTGCGCGTTGGTCGACACCACGCGCACCACCGGCCCGTCGCCGGCGCCGCGGCGGAGCCGGTCCAGGTAGGCGTACGCCACCACGTACACCTGCGGCGAGACGTGCGCGTAGCGTGAGAACCGCTCCAGGAACTCCCGCATGCCCATGTCCAGCACCGTGCCGCCGTCGAAGGCCGCGATTCTCCTCGCGTCGTCTCCGGTGGCCTCGTCGTGGCAAGACGCCGTGCCAGGGCTCGCGGCCAAGGCCCTCTCGTTGCGGGCGATGTGCCGTTCCAGCAGCGAAGCGAGCACCGACACGACGACCGGCGGCGACAGCGCCGCCGACATCGTGCTGCCGTCGTCGCCGCCGCTCGGGAAGGCGTGTGCGTCCGACGCTAGCTCCTCGGCGGAAGCCATTTCTTGAAGATTTGTTGGTGGTCGCAGGCTCACAGCTCACGAGGACCTTGGAGACGCCTATGAATGAATGAAATGGCTAGCTGGTTCTTGGCCACACCTGCGCTACACTGCAAGGTCCCGGGGCTGGAGAAGGCTGATCTCCTAAGAGCACTAAGCTCCCAGGGTTGGGAGCGCCTGGGAGTGATCGGCATGTCATTGTCGCGGGCCCTACCCAATCGTTTCTGGTTGACCGCGCAGTCGCTCTCGTTGGGCCTACGCGCATCCGTGTATGATTGTCATTGAGCGGGGAGGCGGCTTTAGTCGGTTCACTCGGCGGTTGTTGTATCGAGCCAATCTGTGATGGCGTTGTGTGCGTTGGTGTGCCTGCTTTCGAGCCGTACCTGGCTTGGTAACCTAGGGTCTTCTCTGCTCGGTGACGGTGTTTGGGGTGGCGGCGGGCCGGCGGCGGTGGTTGTTCGTCCTTGCGGCTGCTGCTAACCGTTGCGCTATCGCTGCTTCGGTGTCATTCCCCGTTGTTGCGTATCGCGTTTGCTCTGCACGGCGATGTTGGTTCAGACCTTTGCTTCGCCCTGTCCAAAGCTTGCACTCGGGACGGCTGAAGCGAATAATTGTGTCTCGATGTCTCTCGCATCTTCCACACCGCCTCCTCTCGCATTCCCCTTCTCCCGTCGCTCACCGGTGTGCGAATCTTGGTCGCTCTAGATACTCAAGCAGTTTGAGAGGCATGGGAGCAGCTGCGGCTGGCCAAGTATGGATCCAGCGGGACGCCAACTCTGTTGTACGGCCTGCCGGAGTAACTTCCAGCCAGATGTGAGGCCAGCCTGCGCCCGTCTCGACGTCGACCACATCGATATCCACCACCAGCACCGCATCAACACATGTACACCCCAATCCCCATCAAGGGAACAGTCTCCTCTCACAGCCCCACCCTTTCCTGATTATTTCCTTCATTTATAGATTGGTGAGACCGTGAAGCTTGTGGAAGAAGGGAAGGTCAAGTTCATTAGATTATCGAGGGCGATCCCCTACAACAACATGGGTGCTCATGCCGTGAAGGTGAACCCGATCTCCGCTTTGCAGGTAAATTTGACATTACAAACTGATTCAGCTTTTCTTCGTGGTCAGGAATTTTGTTTAAATCAACTTTTTGGTATGGACTTACAGAATTAGGGGTTGAAAATTGCTGTTTACAACTGATTGCATCTGAGTTTTTCAGTGGAAAAGGGGTGGCAAAACAAGTGCCCGCCAAATCGAATCTGGCACCAACACAATTAGTTCCTTTCTGCAGTATTCAATTCTTTTCAGTCTTTGGTTTGTTTGAACCTTAACCAAACATGGACAGTAGTGGCTGTTTGCAGCAATTAGGAATACATAAGGTTCCAGGAGATAAAATATTATCTAGCAATTGACATCAGCATTTAAGTGTGAGTAATATTATTCAGTGTTTACAACACTTGGAAAGCAAAATAATTTAGGAACACATATGGTAATATCCAGCAGCTCATGCCACAATCTGAAGTTGAATGCCATAGTGTTTTTTTGTAGACTTAAATTGTTTAAGTCGACAACCATTGCGTACACTAATTCATGCCAACGCCCCCTCTTAGTATGGTATTAAAAGGTGATTTTATTTGGCCATTCATATCTTCATGAATTCGAGGGTTTGCACTTTGCACTGTGAATGGAAATCATTTCAGAGTATCTTGTGTTTTACATGATGGTTAGCGCTTTGGCCTAGCTGCAGGCGATGAGGCTTTGACTTTGTTTGCATGTCGTTGTTCAGTTTGTTGCAGAGGTATGACTGTTTTTCTCCTTCGAGTAAGGATATAAAATGTAGTGTGTCTCCTCATATGGAAGTAGGAGAAAGCTATGTTAGTTTAGATCATGTACAATGTCATGTTAGTTGGTCAATGCAGCGTCATCTCTACTTTGTTCCTTGGGTTTCTTAGACTTAGTATACTTTATATTTTCGGGTCAATCGATTTGATGGTACTATGCCACTGTTCTGTGTGTTTATTTTTCAAGCATCTTGAATCAACACAGTACGAGCAAACTGACAATTTAAAACTTTAGATTATATTTTGTTAGTTGCTTTCGTATTGAATTTCCTTTTCTTTGCTTTAGGTCTTTTTGTATAAAGCTTATAATTAGAGGTCTAGAATAAATATCTTAATTGCCTCTATATATGCAAGCATGTTGTTCTGTGGAGTATATATAAAATCCATGGCAGAAGTGACGTGGTTAGGAGCATGCTTAGCAGATATGTTCATCGTCTGCTTTAATTCTATTTGGATGACACTCTGAAACAAGGATAAATAGAAATATATGAACTATGCTTGGCAGAGCGAGAGTCCAAGGTAAATTCTGCACTTTCAGAACACTCCTCTCTACTTGATATATAGGTACTGGTTACAGCATCAGATAAACCACTAATGGTTGAAAACTTGAAATGGTCTTCTTCTCTGGATTGCCCAGGATCACACAGATAAACGAGATAATGTTATGGTTGCTCAATCATCACACAGATAAACCAGCTAATGTTATGATTGCTCAATCATAGAGTTAACAAAACACAGCAAGAGGAATATGATGGCAAATATCATGGTGTCATGGTTTTCCTTGCTGAGATCTTCAAAAGTTTGTTGTTGTTCTGAGGTTTTCTTTACTTCATTGTTTGATACATTGGTAGGACGAGGATGTGTAAGTTCAGTGGCTGTGAGATTACAAATGAGAACGCAGTTGAACGGTTTGGTCTTTGGCATTCAGCAATTGAGTCAGGCAATCCAAACGAAAATTCCCTAGAAAGGTAAGCAAGATTCAGTAGTGAGTAAATTTATGGAATCGATTCATTGGATTAAACATAATTAGTGGATGCACTAACGTGTGATGCAGATCTTATTCCTGATTCATTGATTGAACATAAGTAGTGCAGTTTATATGTTTTCTTATTCATACCCATTTCTGGGTACATCTCAAATTGTGGATTATTCGCCGAGCTAGACAGAGCATGATTTTGTTTCGTTTTGCTGATATATTCCGCAATAGAATGGTTTTGGTCCTAAGTGTCGTATCACTAAGCGAAGGGTCAATTTGAACGCCTTGTGCTTCATGTCTCAACCAGATACAACCACTGAAAGAAATATGACCAGGAGCCTCAAGTAATTTCGTGATAGAGTATCACATTGCCTGTATCTATGGGCTAAAGATATTCATTTGTATTGCTTTTTATATGTTCACGCAAAACGATTGTTGAAGAAGACTCTGTCCATGTTGATTGTAAATTGATGAAGTTGTGGTGCATGAAAGTTAATATGTCTGACCGTAACTTGAATTGCAGAATTGAAAGCGAAATGGCATTTAATGGTGTGTGCGACAATTCAAATGTGTGAATTTCATTGTCACTGAACATCATGTCTATTGTAACCATCTTGTGTAAATTAATCTTTCTATCTCTTCTCGGCTCTGAACTATTTTATTTGAGAAATAACATCGGTGGTATTTCTTCTGCTTTGTTCTTTCAACTGAATTTTGTGTGTCTACATATCTTCCAATAAATGTAAGCTCCCTAGGAATAGGGAGATTAGGTTGCTCCTAGCGTGATAACTGGTTTCTTTCCCTGCATGTCTGCATGCTATGTCTCAGTTTTTTTCTAAGTCGTGTGGCGATGTATCCGCGTCGGTGCACGTGTTGTCTCCTGCTTATTTCGTCTGTGCGCTGCAGTGGTGCATACGGCTGATGTGGGGTCGGTAAGTCAGTTTGCTCCTGTCTTCTGACCGCGAGGTCAGTCTTCTGGTGTTGCAGCGTCTTCTGTTCGACCAATGGTGCTCTTATGTCGTCTTGTTCACGGGTGTGGTTGGGGCTCATGTCTGCACCGCCAGAAGCTCCTTCTTCCCTGCTCTGGTTCGCTCTTCCGACCAGATAGCAATTCCGGTAATTTTATTCCGGTAATTTTATTAGCAATTCATATTTGAGTACTTCAGTTTTTCCAGCAAGGAAGTGCATGTTCAAATGCAGATAGCAATTTGCATTTCCTTTGCATCTGCATCAGTTTTGTTAGGCAGCCTTAAATTATTTGGATTTTTCCCAGAGTATCCACCTGCTAGGCCCATTTTGGTATGTACATTTATTGCTTAGATTATAACTTATAAACATCAGCATTGCCGACATGTTGACGGAAACTTGAGTTGAGAGCAGTTAAATTATTTGTATTACTTTAGTAACTCTTGCATCTTGGTATGGATCTTTAATTCCTAATAACATCCAGTTGGATACATTTGCAAACTTAATGACAATGCGCGCCTTAATTTACAATGCCTCTTAGTTTATCCCTCTGTTTAGCTACCTGCATCACTGCAATTGCTAATTGGTATACAAATACGAAATTCGGTGTAGAAAAAAAGGGGTGAACCAAATAGTGAAGGTAAAGAAGAGATGAATTTAACAACCTTTCGTTTCCTTCCTAAGGTGTAGCTGTTTCCGAATTGTAGAGAAGAGAACAATTTTATAGATCATTTCTGTTTTCTATGAACAGTTCAGGAAGCAGAGCTTTTGCTGGAAGTTAAAGGAGAGAAACAAATCACATTACCTAATTTTTTTGAGTTCTTTCTACATTTCCAAAACGGGCGGGTTGTACTTTACACCAAACTGTTTTACCTATATGCACTTATGCAGTGCTATGTATTTGTATTATCTGCTGAGTATTATTTTTTCCATACAATGACCTTAAAATGAGATGCTATGAGTGCCATGAGGCAACTTCACCCATCATTGTTTCCTTTGAAGATATCTAGCTTGGTTATTGACACCAACTATTCTATGGGTGGATATCAAGTTATTCTATATTTTTGTGTTCTCATTTTTTTACCATTTATATATATGGTCAACGTGGTTGAATCAAGGCAATCCTTTACCTTATATATTTCGGTGTATCTTTGTTCATTTAAACAAATTTTGAAATGCAATGCTACAATTTTAAGTATTTTACATTGAAAATGCATATTTTCATGAGACAGGGAGCCAGGATCACTCCGAACTATATTTTAGTCATATCAGCTATAAGTTGGTTTTATTTCTATAGGGCTGTTTGATACTGAAAACCTGTGATATCTATTTTGACCAGAAAGCTGCGTAAGTATGTGTAAAGTCCTTCTGTCTTTTTTTGTGTGAAAAACTAAATGACAACAACAACAAAACGGCGCGGCAAAGCGCGCTAGGTCCATCTAGTACTTATGCATATCCGGAGGGCGGAGGCGGCAGGACGTGGGCCGGTGGCTATAAAGAAGGGAGCAAAGGAAAGGTCGATGAAAGCAAAGTCATCGGCCCCATAATATAATCACCGCGTGCACGTAATTGGGGGGCACAGGACATTGACGAAGCCTTCAAGCACCTTCCATTTTGGCCTTGAATGGAGGATCTGAGCTTACGAAGCGTATAATAAGAGACGGATTTGGGCGTGATGGCGTTGTCTGGTAGTGCGGCCGGAGAGGCGTCCGTGATCGGCGAGGCTGGAGTATCATCGATCTTGTCGGTGTCTGCCGGTGCCGGTGGATCGCCGTACTGCCATTGATTATTCGGGACCTTTCCTTGCGTACGTGCTACCTGCTGTTCTGGTATGGGCGTCTCAATGCCACGGCGTCACGCGTGGGCGTGTCCTCTTGCTTGCTTGCTTGCGGAGACTCTACTTTATGATGGAAATCACTAATGGGGGGTTCTGTTAAGACGTCCAAGCAACAATGCCGGAGACAATGTGGTTGGAGGCGCCCTAACTAACAATGCTTAACAACTTGGTCGAACACCAAACATATCCCCCCAACTTCAAATCCAAAAAATTAGGAGATGGTTCCAAAAGAAACTGCCCGCCCTGAACAGGAAAAGAAAACCCCCGTGGTACTCCCTAGGGTGGCACCAGGGTAAACCCTAGAGCCGCCAGAAAAGCCTGCCCCCTCCCCCACCCCCCCCCCCCCCCCCACGCCGTTGCCGCTGCCGTCGTCCTCGTCTGTGGCGACAACAGGTCCTAGTGTCGAAGCTGTTAGGTGTTGCGGATGGTGGCGATGACGCACTAGCGCGACTAGGGCCACTAGTAGGAAAAAGCCTACCAGTCGCGTGCTAATTTGGGCTACCAGTCGCGGGTGGCGGCACGCGACTCGTAGCTCGCCAGTGAAATTAGCTACTAGTCGCATGCTCAACGAACACGCGGCTAGTACTTGCAGTATCGGTCGCTTGTGCTTGCGGCACGCTGCCACTAGAATTACTGGCAGTGCACATGGTGGCACGCGACTAGTATGCCACATCTATGTGTGGCTGCATATTTCTTCTGGCCGTCCCCCTAATTTACAGACATATATAACATCAATTACCAGCAGATACACAAATATATAATAGCCAACTGATCAAATCATTAATAGCACTATAAAGTCGTCGCAAGCTAGTGATCAAGTCATTACATGCATTGAGCACAATATATAGATCAAATCATTACACTAGCTAAAGCCTAGCAAGCTAGTGACCAAGTCATTATATACATTGAGCACAATAGCTGTTATATTGTGATCCAAATTCCAAGAAGAGGCTAACTTCTGACGAGCGGAGCGAGGCCCCCCCGCGGTACGGATCGTTGCCACAGTCTATATATTTTCCCTGTAAGCCGCCGCTAGGGTTTTGTCGCATCATTGTACACCCACGGCGTTTGTAAACACCACCGAAATAGTGAAGTTTTGCTGGCTGGCGCCCGTGGTTTTTCCCTTGTGTGTTGCAAGGGTTTTCCACGTTAAAATCTCGTGTCCCCTGCAGTGTTTTACCTTTTCGTTCTTCGTTTATTGTGCATCTCGATTATAACAAGTGGTATCAGAGCCCGTGTTCTTTGGATCTAGGGTTTACGAGATGTCGTCACTGAAGTTCGATCTACCGCAGCTGGACTACACCACGAGATTTGCTTTGTGGCAAGTGAAGATGAGGGCGATTCTCGCCCAATCTTCGGATCCGGATGAAGCGATCGATGCTTTCGGCGAGAAAGCGAAGGATACCTGGACCGATGCGGAGAAGCGGAAAGACCGTAAGGCTTTATCGTTGATTCAACTCCATCCGTCCAATAATATTCCGCAGGAAGTGTTGCGAGGAGAAAACCACCGCCGAGTTATGGGTCAAACTAGAGGAGATCTGTTTGTCCAAGGATCTCACGGGCAGATTGCATGTGAAGATGAAGCTGTTCTCGCATAAGTTGCAAGAGGGAGGTTCGGTAATGAATCACCTATCTTCCTGGAAAGAGATTATTTCTGATTTGCAGTCTATAGAAGTTAAGTATGAGGATGAGGATTTAGGTCTTCTTCTTTTATGCTCGCTGCCTAATTCTTTCGAGTAATTTTCGTGACACCATATTATTGAGCCGCGACAAACTAACTCTCGCGGAAGTTTATGATGCTCTCCAACAAAAGGAGAAAATAAAATCTATGGTGCGAGGCTGAAAGTTCGTCCTCCAAGGCGGAGGCATTAGAGGTCCGTGGCAGGCTCGAGCAGACGAGATAACTACTACCACAACAACAGAGATAAGAGCAAGGGCAACGAGAGGTCGCTCAAAGTCCAAAGGACGTGACAAGTTCTGCAGGTATTGTAAGAAATCTAACCACAATATTGATGATTGTTGGAAGCTGCGAGAACAAGGAGAAAAGGAACGGAACTTACCAACCGAAAAATAATGATGGTAATGGTAAGGTTGCCGTTGTCACCGGTAAGGGTGAGGCTGCTCGTTGTTGCTGGTAATGATGGTAGTGATAGTTCTGATGGAGATTGCTTAGCTGTCTTGGCTGCATGTGTTTCACGTGATGATGAATGGATTCTTGATACTGCATGTTCGTTTCATATTTGCTATAACAAAGAATGGTTCAGTTCTTATGAGTCTGTGCAGAGTGGAGATTTTGTGCGTGTGGGGAATGACAACCAGTGCAGCATTGTTGGCATTGGTTACTGTTCGAATCAAGACCCATGATGAGATGACACGCACGTTGACAGGAGTGAAACACATACCCTCCATGGCGAGGAATTTGATCTCTTTGAGTACCCTTGATTGTGATGGGTACAAGTACAAAGGTGGGAACAAACTTTTGAAGGTATCATCAGGCTCTCTCATTATTATGATTGGTGATATGAATTCTGCGAAATTATATGTCCTTAGAGGTAGCACTTTGCCTGGTATTGCTGCTGTTGTTAGTTCTGATGAATCTAGTAAGACTAACCTTTGGCATAAGCGTCTTGGACATATGAGTGAGCTTGGCATGGCAGAATTGACAAAGAGAGAGCTAATTGATGGTTGCGATTTAGGTAAGCTTGAGTTCTGTGAGCACTGCATTTTTGGTAAGCATAAAAGAGTAAAATTTAATGCTTTCGTTCATACCACCAAAGGCATTTTAGATTATGTACACGCTGATGTTTGGGGTCCGTCCCGTAGAACTTCTAATGGTGGTGCTAATTACATGCTTACTATTATTGATGATTACTCAAGGAAAGTGTGGCCATATTTCCCGAAACATAAATCTGATGTTTTTAATGCTTTTAAGAAGTGGAAAGTTATGGTAGAAACCCAAACCGAAAAGAAGGTTAAGATACTCCGTACTCGACAATGGTATGGAATTTTGTTCAAATGAATTTGATGAGTTTTGCAGCAATGATGGGATGGTAAGACATCATACCATTCCGTACACCCCTCAACAGAATGGCGTGGCTGAACGCATGAACAGGACCATTATTTCGAGGGCTCGTTGCATGTTGTCTAATGCAAAGATGCATAGAGGTTTTTGGGCTGAAGCAGCCTCTACCGCATGTTATCTCATCAACGGGTCACCTTACGTTCCACTTGATAAGAAAACTCCAATTGAGGTATGGTGCTGGTTCGCCCGCTGATTATTCAGATTTGAGAGTTTTTGGTTGCACTCGCTTATGCTCATGTTGATAATGGAAAGTTGGAGCCAAGGGCTGTTAAGTGCATCTTCCTTGGTTATGGTTCAGGAGTTAAGGCATATAGATTATGGAATCCTGAAACTAAGAAAATTGTGTTGAGCAGGAATGTCATTTTTAATGAGGCGGTTATGTTTCATGATAGTCCGTCTACTGATATTTCTGATGCTATCGATTCTCCTGATGTTTCTAATGATGAGCAACACAGAATTGGCGTGCAGGTGGAGCATGCAAAGGAGAATGAAAATGTGGTTCCTGAAACCAACAATGATGATAATGATGTTCCACCTTCACCACCTTTTGTTCAGCGACAAGGACGGTCTATTGCTGCTGACCGCCCTAGGAGAAATATTGCACCTCCTACCCGATTAATTCAAGAATGTGATATTGTTGATTATGCTTTGAGTTGTGTTGAACATGTGGAGCATGATATTGAACCAGCTACATATACTGAAGCCATTGCTTCGGTTGATAAAGAGAAGTGGGTAGGTGCGATGCAAGAAGAGATGCAATCGCTTGAGAAGAATGGCACATGGGATGTTGTGCACTTGCCTAAACAAAAGAAGGCTGTCCGCTGCAAGTGGATATTTAAAAGAAAGGAAGGTTTGTCTCCTAATGAGCCTCCACGGTTTAAGGCAAGGTTAGTAGCAAAAGGTTTCAGTCAAATTCCAGGTGTTGATTATAATGATGTATTCTCCCCGGTTGTGAAGCATAGTTCTATTCGTGCTTTCTTTGGTATTGTTGCTATGCATGATCTTGAACTTGAGCAGCTAGATGTAAAAACAGCTTTTCTGCATGGTGAGTTGGAGGAGGAGATATATATGGACCAACCTGAAGGTTATGTTGTGCCTGGTAAGGAGGATCTTGTTTGCTAGTTAAAGAGGTCCCTTTATGGTCTGAACCAGTCGCCACGACAGTGGTATAAAAGGTTTGATTCATTTATGCTTACACATGGTTTTGAGAGATCTCGGTATGATAGTTGTGTGTATATCAAGTTTGTTAATGGATCACCTATTTATTTGCTGCTATATGTTGATGATATGTTGATTGCTGCCAAGAGCATGAAAGAGATCACTATTTTAAAGAATCAATTAAGTAGTGAGTTTGAGATGAAGGATCTTGGTCCTGCTAAGAAAATACTAGGCATGGAAATTAAAAGGAACGTAAAGTCTAGTTTGTTGTTTCTTAGTCGGGAAAAGTACATTGAGAAAGTTCTTCATCGCTTTAATATGCATGATGCAAAGTCGGTTACTACTCCTATTGCTTCTCATTTCAAGTTGTCGGCTTTGCAATGTCCTAGCTCGAAGATGATATTGAGTACATGTCTCGAGTTCCCTATTCTAGTGTTGTTGGTTCCTTGATGTATGCCATGGTTTGTTCACGTCCTGATCTGTCATATGCTATGAGTTTGGTCAGTCGATACATGGATAATCCTGGTAAAGAACATTGGAAAGCTGTTCGGTGGATTTTCAGGTACCTTCGCGGCACATCAAAAGCTTGCTTGAGGTTTGGCAGGATTGGTGAGGGGCTCGCCGGATATGTGGATTCAGATTATGCTGGCGATTTGGATAAGAGAAGGTCCCTCATAGGTTATGTGTTTACTGTTGGTGGATGTGCTGTTAGCTGGAAGGCTACTTTGCAGGATGTTGTTGCACAATCTACTACTGAGGCTGAGTACATGGCTATTGCTTGAGGCGGAGTAAAGAGGTCTGTTTGGTCGAAAGGTTTATATGCTGAGCTTTGTGGAGATAATTCTTGCATTAAGTTGTTCGAGTGACAGTCAAAGTGCTATTTATCTTACTAAAGATCAGATGTTCCATGAGAGGACAAAGCACATTGATATTAAGTACCACGCAATCAGAGATGTGGTTGCAAAAGGTAAAGTGAAGGTATGCAAGATTAGTACTCATGATAATCCTGCTGATATGATGACTAAGCCTGTCCTTGTGTCCAAGTTTGAGCTTTTCTCAAGCTTGGTTGGTATAATTGTTTAGCCCAAGAGGCTATTGGCGCCAGCAAGTGTTTTCTTTGTTGATTCAGGTGATTGTTGAAGTTCATGCTACGAGGAATTTGTCTCAAGGTGGAGTTTGTTATATTGTGATCCAAATTCCAAGAAGAGGCTAACTTCTGACGAGCGGAGCGAGGCCCCCCCCCCGCGGTACGGATCGTTGCCACCGTCTATATATTTTCCCTGTAAGCCGCCGCTAGGGTTTTGTCGCATCATTGTACACCCACGGCGTTTGTAAACACCACCGAAATAGTGAAGTTTTGCTGGCTGGCGCCCGTGGTTTTTTCCCTTGTGTGTTGCAAGGGTTTTCCACGTTAAAATCTCGTGTCCCCTGCAGTGTTTTACCTTTTCGTTCTTCGTTTATTGTGCATCTCGATTATAACAATAGCCAAGTGACCAAATCACTCTTCCGGCTCCGGCTCCACGGGTGGGTAATGAATAACGACCCCGTTGGAATCTCTTGGGTCGTGGAACTCATCATCAGATGAGGAGGCGTCGTTCCGTTGTTTGTAGTGGAAGAAGGTCTCCCTGTATAAGCCATCCAAGTAGAAATATAACTTAATCCCTGGCACCATCCTATAGCGTTCTATTATCTACTTCCAACTACGCCCGTGAGAATAGGTTCGATTCACCTCATTGATGACTTCTTAAACAAAGATCCGGGCAATGTGTTTTGATGGATGACGACTTCAAACGTTCCCAAATGGTTAATGTTTCTATGTATATGCTCCATGAAGTCACGCCTTGCGCTACATGGGATACCCTAAACACAATTACGGAAGAAACAACAATTAGATCAAAGATACAAGTCAATGCAACTATATATATGAAAAAACTAACTAATTAGACTAAAGCATACCGACATAGTTTTATAATCCTCCTTGAAAAGTATATAAAACTTTTTATCCTTACACCTATAATGTCCACAATCGGTAACCCCCTCCCGTGGCGCTCCCCAGGGCGCCACCGGGGGCCGATCTCCCTCCTCCCGCCGCCCCCTCCCTCCATTTCTCTCCCTCCGCTGCTGTCGTCGGCGCTGGCCACGGTGGCGGCGGGCCCCGGCGCCAAAGTGCCCGGGGGGTTGTTGGAGGCGGCGACCGACGGTGGCGGCTGGAGCGGCGACCTCCGGCTTCGGCGTGCTCCGCGTCTAGGGCGGCGTCCCTGGATGTGCGGCGGCGGCTCCTCCTCCACGGCCTCCAGCGATGGATGGTGGAGGCGGCGGCTGTTGGATCTTGTGCTCGCCGAGATCCATCGTCGGCTTCTGCTGGCGGCGCGAGGAAGGGGGCGGCGATGAGCGTGGTAAGGATGGTGTGGTTGCGGCTTCTGCCGTCCACCAAATTCTCCTTCGTCATCGTTGGTCAGCGGATGGCGGCGTAGGGGCCTGTTCGTCTGCTTCAGGTTTGAAGGTGGTGGTCCTAGGGTTCTTCTTCTGCGAAGATGAAGACCTACCGGATGCTGATCCTTTTCATCTAGCCGGAGTGTTGAGTTTCGGAAGGCTCCGCCGGCGAATGCATCAACGCATCTTTTGCCTGTAGTTTGCTGGATCGTGTAGTATTCGGCCGCGCACACCCATGCTTTTATTCCGACCATTTGGTTCTGGAGGGAGCGGCGCGAAGCTGTTTTTCTGTGTTGACATCAAGTGACTATGGATCCATGATGAAAGTCGGAAGAAGAGAATTTCATGAAGGCCGGATGGGAGGACTAGCTAAGGGAGGTTCAAGTCTCCGCGTTGTTGAGGGACTTGCTTGGTGTTCCGGGCTTTACATCAGCGGTATGAAAGTGGGGACGACAACACAGGTGCAATTCAGAGTCCTACCTTTCAGGGTGAAACTTTCACCCTAGGTCTGGCCTTAATTGGTTGTGCCTGGCAATGACCTTGTTGGAGGCATTGTTTTGAGAGCGGAGATTATCTTCAGGGTGAAAACCTAAGATCTTTGATCGGGCGACGACGGTGTTAGATCACTGTTCCCTTCTTGAAGGCGTCGTTTTTGGAGAGACTGTATTTCAGGTGTTGTCTTGGTGGTGGATGTATTGCTATTGTTAGGCCCGAGATACTGTAGCGGGATTTTTGTTTTTTAGTTTTCTTTTCTTTTTTTGGCTGTGTGCATCCGTAGTGCCATTAGGGTGGTGCATTGTTGCAGAGACTGGTTGTAATTAGTACCTTTTGATATTAATATATTCCCTTTATCGAAAAAAATGTCCACAATCTACGCACCGCTGCCAATAAGCCATTTGCTGCATATATAACCGTTGGGTTATGTTAACAATTATAGCATACGTACTATAGCATACAAATCAATTGGACACAAAAAATAAACTTCAATTAAAGCCTCGTATTTATATTGGACCCAGAAACCACAGGGATGGGGTCAGCGAGCCAAGTAGGATGCACAAGATTTATATTTGTGCATATGACAAGGCTCACTGACCATCCCATGATTACTGGAAAAAAAACTAATCATCGACCATATGAAAAAAAAAACTAATCATCGGCAATTACAAATATAACATACACAATCTACATATACCTAGCATAAAAATAACTCACATAAATCTATATAGGTCCCAAACAAATCTACAAATCTAAATAAGTAGCAAACAATTCTACATAGGTCGCAAACAAATCTACAAATCTATATTATAAGTAGCAAACAATTTAAATATACAACAAATCAACATAGTAGCAAACAAATCTATATGAATAGCACATGTACGGGTCGGGGGTCGGGGAACGCAGCGGCACGGGCGCGGACGGGGAAGATGGCACCGGCGCAGGTGGTCGGCGGCGGCACGGGCGGTCGGCGTCGGCGACGCGGGCGGGGAAGGCACGACAGCGCGGGCAGAGAAGGCGCGGCGGCGCGGGCGGGCGGCGGTTAGGGTTCGCTCGGGTATTATTTGGACAGAATGAGGGGAAAAGGAGAGGAGGGAGGTTATTCAAACACGGTGCGAACTTAGTATTCGTGTGCGCGCCATATGCGGGTATTATTAGCCGTGCGGCACGTCTGGGGCATGCTACCAATAAACCTACCCATGTAATTGATCTTCCTGCTATGATCTGATCCTAAGACGAGCTCCTCGAAAATGTCTTATAAGTACTAGCTAAAGAGCTATAATCATAACATCTTTGAGAATCTCTGCCATAGAAGCTTCACACGATCAATAGACGAAAATCTTTGCAAAATTTGTGTTTTGAGAGAGTGTGAGAGGTACATATATATATATATATATATATATATATATATATATATATATATATATATATAGCATCAAAGTTGGTGCGTTTAAACTATGCTTATCCTCTTATACAGTGCAGCCATTGACGCATCGTGTGCACTCACAAAAAGAAGACTATAATGTGTTTGTTAGGTACGGGATATCAGTCGTGCACCACGTTTGCGCATGCTGCCACTAACTTCGTACTTGTTGCGTCTGGCCGTATTTGCCCGCTGCTGAATTTTCTTGTCATCTGCAAAGGTGGTCCCCACTTACTAGTCACGTGCGGTATCGAGCCACACGCTGCCATTAACGATATACTAGTCGCGTGCGTCTTTTCCGGCCGCTGCTAAAAATAGCAGTCGCGTGCCCTTTTCTGCGCCCTCTGCCATTAGTCGTGCCCTTGTAGCCTGTTTCCTACTAGTGGGCTGAGCCCTCTAGTCGGGGCGGCAGTGCCGATCTTCTTCCTCAACGACACACAATGGAGGTTGTGCGATATTTGTAGATCTCCTGTCCCACCCAGACCTGTCGTCGATGCGGTTCGGCTGTTCAGCTTGGCGAGACAGAGGTTGTGCTGATGTATCTTGAAGGTGGGCGCGGCACGGGTTCATCTGGCATTTAGCTCAGTAGCTACGCGTGGCCTTTCGGTTGGGCGAGACGGAGGTTGAGCTGTTATGGATCGAAGGTGAGTGTGTCGTGTCTTCGTCCTGAACAACAAGGTAGTTTTGCCCTACTGATCTTTGAGCGACAAGTCACCGATAAGGCCGACCTCCTCGATTGACGAGTTTCAGTCTTCCTCTCAAAGATTCCCATTGATTGGCACATGGTACCACTGGATTTGTAGATCAAAATCGGTCATGTCGTGCGTGAGCACGCCCTTATCTTCAACTACTGAGGCATTAGAACATCTCTAACAGATGCCTTATAATAGAGACCAACCGTTTTTAGGGCACTAGAGGGCAAAAAAACAGTCTCCAACAGGTGCCTAAAGTAAGGCACCCCCAAATTTTGCTCCTCTCTGCCCCATATTTGGGGCAGAGGGGTCCAGGCGCGGACCAGTACCCTATCTAGGAAACATTGCGTGGGAGGGCCAACCGCCACAACCATCCCCGCGCCGTGCCACCTCCTCGCTCGATTTGCCTCCCGTCAGTGACCTCCGCGCCATGGACAGCGACGACGCCACTCCACCAACCTTCTCCATCTCTCCGGCTGTCGATCCTTGCCCATCCTCAGCTCCGCCCGCCGCCGAAGCCGCCTCTGCCGCGTCCACCATCGCGGGAAACCCTAAGGCGTCGCCGAGCCGGTGCCCCGCCTTCGCGCCTCCCCATCCAAACGCCGGTACCGGCTTTCGACCGTAGCTGGAGGGCGCGTAAAAAGCACTGGCAGCAAGCGAGGGCGGCCACAGCCACCGTGGCGGAGAAGCCGTAGAAGCATAAGAAGGGAAGGGTGCGCAGGCCCCATCTGAAGCCGGTGGCCGACGGCATCACATGCGCCGTTTCCGCTTCCATGACGTAGAAGGAGGAAGTTGTTCCTCCACCGGCGTCAACCCCAAAATCGACTGCCTCCAACGTGTTCGACGAAACGACACAATGTTTTGCGGAAGTGGTGCCCTAAAATAGGGCAGCTGTTGGAGACGAGTCAAAACCAGATGCCCTATAATTAATAGGGCATCCTGTAAAGCCAAAATAGTTTAGGGCACCTAAAAGGCAAAAAAGGGTGCCCTAAATGTGTTTTTTGCTGCCCTAAGATAGGGCATCTGTTAGAGATGCTCTTATCAGGGACTGGCATGAAGCTTCACTTTCTTGTCGATGCCATGTGGCATGTCTAAGTGTAGATTTCAATGATATTGAGAGAGGTGGAGAAAGTCACGATGGCTGCAATTGGAAGTTTGTAATGACAGAGAGATGTATTGGTTGTGATGAAGACTATGTTGCCTGGTGACTTGCATAAGCGGCCTTGGCAAAAGGGGATGGCAACACATGTGGACTTCATTTTTGGTAGTACTCCTCGAGTACCGAGTTGCGATTTTTGGGGTGAAACCCACGATCTATCTATCTATAAATTATCGATAGATAGCCATAATTATAAAGAAGTATAAGTTATGAACAACCTCTATACAATAAAAAAACTAATGTATATTACCCGTTCCGATCCATAATAAGGGTTATGGGTTTAGTTCAAATTTAAACTAACATCCCAACACTTATTATGGATCCAAGGGAGTACATGTTTGTAAGATAATTAAAAATAATTTTTGCCCCATTTTTTCCGTTGAGGGAAAAAAACCAAAAGCAAAATAAGAACAAAATGGGCAAAAAAATCACCGATTTTAATTTATTTTCTCCCCACCTAGGGAAAAACTGATTTATTACGAATAACTAGTGGGGAAAAAGGAAAATGTCAAAATTTAGAGTGGCAAAAGAAAAATGGGATTTTTTCTGGTCCTGCTAACCGGTCGCCTTCGTCCCCAATCTCTGTGTGTTCTCTCATTCCTCCTTGTACACCACAAGCACCATGAGGATGCTATATGTCGTCTAGTAATTGTCAGGACACGCTGCAAAGTGCATGGAGGAGAGAGGCCTTCCACAGTAGCTCCCCATCCAGCGTAGCAAGATTGTCTAAGACAGATGATGAGGTCTGGGACCTACATCGGGAGCTCCAACACTACATTCAAAAGTGGCAGGCGGGCAGTCCATCGCAGTGGCATCTCTCAGATGAGGTCCCGGATCAGCATGTTAGCAAAGGATGTGGCGTGCTCCGTGGCTTTGCTTCTTTGATGTTCCTCATCTCATATGAGAACCCAACAGAGGTTCATCACTCTAGGAGACCACATCGTGAGAGCTTGGGGATCAATGACGAACCCGTGAAAGCACATGTCGGGTTTTTGGAGATTTTTCAATGTTACAAAAGGTGTTTCGAACAGCTAACAAACAACTGTTGAAAATTCATGAACAATAACTTTGTGTGGATGCCACATAGGATTTCTCCAAGGTTACCTACTGTGTGTTTCGATAATGTTGGATGAGTTGAACACATATGTTGGATATAATGTTGTTCTTTTCATAAACGAAGACACATGTTTTCATGTTTGTGGCAAACAAGAGAGGATTTCTTGCATGCGTTGTTGATTTTGCTACATTGGTGTGTGCCGTGAATGTTACAATTTTTTTTGTTAAATGTCACAAGTTTTAATATATTTACGAAAAGAATATTGGAAACCTCATGTTTGCATTTCTGAAAATGCTACATAGACAACATATTACGTTTAGGATTTTTTTGCAGTAGTGGCTAGATTTTTGCAGCAATGATCATGTGTTCCACAAATACATGGGCCGTCAAACTTTACATTTCTAAAAATGCTAAATAAACAGAAAATGTCATGTCCACAATTTGTTTTTGCAGTAGTGACTAAAACTTTTGCAGCAACGAACAGAGGTCCGCAAATGCATGGGCAGTCAAACCAGACGCCTAACACTAGCCAAAAGAATGTGCATATGGGTAAAAACGTTTTTTTATTAATTTTCAAAATGAGGCGTGCTTTACTGCAACCCTCATAAACTTGTAAAGGGCAAAATAATCATCTTCTATAATTAGTGGGTAATCTAGATTAAACTATGCATCCCAATACAAGCCCATTACGATATGGATACTCTTACACAACGGGTTGATTGCAAATCCGAAAAGTCCCGGTACATGGCGGGTTGATTGCAAATATGTCATAATATCCATGATTAATTATCGTAGGAAGCAGTGCATGCAAACAAATAAATTCATTGGACATAGCTAGTGTTGGATGGAATGTATCTTATCTCTACCTACCTCATATGTATATGGCGGATATGTATATGTATAGGATTCGTTACCACCTTCCCGTGTTGCAATTGTATGCAATATAAAGTCACACCATTGTCTTGTGTTAGGTATCGAAAAACCCTACAACCGTAAGTTCAATGGTACGAGAGCCACACTTCTTCTACATCACATCTAGTTTATCATGAGTTATGAAACTTCATCATCCTCGTCCATGGCGCCCTCTGGTGGTTTGCTCGACGAGTCTCTACGGAAAAGCTGACGGGAGAGAACATCATGGTTTTTAAGACGTAGGCCAGGTCGGCGATTCTAGGCGCGCAATTGACTAGCTATCTCGATGGATCAATCAAGACACCCGAGTTGGAGATTATTGCCCATGATAATAAAGGGAAGGATGTGAATATCCCCAATCCCGCCTACGCACGCTGGATCGCACAAGATCAGACAATATTCGGTTACCTCCTGAGGAATCGCTGGACTGGAAAGCTCGGCAGAAGTCTAGGCATTGGTGACGGAGATGTTCTCCACGGTGTAACAGTCAGATTGTTCAGCTAAAAATTGCGTTGGCCAAGACACAGAAAGAAAGCATGACCAGGAAACCCTATTTTGGCCAAATCAAATCCCTTGCCGATGAGATGGCAAACGCAGGACAAAATCTGGATGACTCTTAGATTATCTCCTATATCCTAGCTGGTCTAGATGATCGGTATGATGGCTTTGTGGCGTAGCTTTCCTGAAAACAACAATGAAGGTCACAATCAATGAGCTATACTCCATGTTTCTCCCATATGAAGCCTGTTTGTAAGGTAGGGCACCTGGCAACAACAATGGATCCTTTGGCGGTGATATTTCTTCCAATCCTGCATCACAAGGAGGCTACAGGAACCATGGTGTCTTTGGGCAGCGTGGCAGCAGATCACAAAAATATAATGGAGGGGGAGGCTAGCTATTATCCCGAAACAACAGTGGTGGAGGAGGAGGCTACTATCTCCTGGCTTTATCTGTCAAATTTGTGGCAAAGAAGAACATCTAGCGTTCCGATGTTGGAAGTGCCTCAACAAGAATTATCAATCTCAACCTAAAAGATCCATGGATTCGGCAAGAAGTTCTTATGGTATAGATACCAATTGGTACAGGGATATACAGTGGCGATGGACCATATGAGAGAAGAACTCAACAAATTCACCGCGAGAGATCGCTATCAAGGTCATGATCAAGTCCACAATGCTAATAGTTTAGGTATGGATATACATCACATTGGTCACTCCTTACATCATAACCCTAGTCATAATCTTCGTCTTAAAAGTATTCCTCATGTACCCACATCCACTAAAATCCTCCTTTCGACTTACCAGCTTACCAACTATAATCATGATTTTGCTGAATATTGGCCTAATCACTTCTTTATTAAGGACCGGGATACGAGAAAAATTCTTCTAGAAGGTAGATGTGTGGGAGGTCTATATCCACTTTCTCCTTCATTGTCATCATCAGAGAAACAAGATTTTGGCATCCATTCTTCGCCTCATAGGCGCCTAGGGCATCCTTCATCTGTTATAGTCCATCATATGCTTCGAGATAATGGTATTCAGTTTAGTGAGTCAAATAAAGGGTCAGTGTGTGATGCTTGTAAAAAGGCTAAGAGTCATCAGTTACCTTATCCTAAGTCCTCTAGTGTATCTTTTGTTCCTCTATAACTTATCTTTTCTGATGTATTGGGTCCCGATCAAAATTCAATTAGTCATAATTACAGGTATATTGATGATTATAACAAGTTTATCTTGATCTATTTGTTGAGAAATAAATCTGATGTTTTTCAGAAGTTCCATGACTTTCAACATCATGTTGAGAGACTATTTGATAAGAAGATCGATCCTTACTCTACAAACTGATTGGGAGGGGTGGTGAGTACCAAAAACTCAATTCCTTTTTCAAAAAATGAAATTTCTCATCATGTTTCATGTCCCCATGCTCATCAGCAGAATGGATCCGCTGAACGCAAACACATGCACATTGTTGAGGTTGGCCTATCTCTCCTTTCTCATGCTTCCATGCCTCTCAAATTTTTGGATAAGACGTGATGTCTACGCATGCTTCTATTCTTGTAGACAGTGTTGGGTCTCCAAGTGCAGAGGTTTGTAGAACAGCAGCAAGTTTTCCTTAAGTGGATCACCCAAGGTTTATCGAACTCGGGGAGGTAGAGGTCAAAGATATTCCTCAGAAGCAACCCTGCAATTAAGATACAAGAAGTCTCTTGTGTCCCCAACACACCCAGTACACTTGTCAGATGTACATGTGCACTAGTTCGGCGAAGAGATAGTAAAATGCAAGCGGAACTTCTGTCCCCCGATTCTTGTCCGCGACGGCGGTGGAGCTACTAAACTTTTCATGGACGAAGGCTGGTATCTTTAGGGTTTTTGCGTCGGGAGCTTTATATAGGCGGAAGGGCGAGGTCGGTGGAGGCCTGGTGGCCCCAGACCTCCCCTAGGCGCGGGCCAGGGCCAGGGCCAGGCCGCGCCTAAGGTAGGTCTGGCCAACCTGTGGCCCCCCTTCGTCTCTCAGGGCCAGGCCGCGCATAGGGTAGGTCTAGCCAACCTGTTGCCCACCTTCGTCTCTCCTCTGGACTTCGTCTTCGCTCCGGGAAAAATAGGAACTTTGACTTTTGTTTCGTCCAATTCCGAGAATATTTCCTGTACAACTTTTTTGAAATACAAAAACAGCAGAAAACAGAACTGGCACTGTGGCATCTTGTCAATAGGTTATTCCCGGAAAATGCATAAAAGTGTCACAAAATGTAAACAAAACATATATCAATTGGTGTAAAACAAGCATGAATCATCAAAAATTATAGATATGTTTGAGACGTATCAAGACGTTCTCCACGGAGGTCTATTTCATTAATCATCTTCCTAGCAAGGTTATTGGCTCCCAGTCACCACTTGAGCGTCTCTTCAAAACCAAACCCGACTATTCATTTTTATGTGTTTTTGGGTGTGCGGTTTGGCCTAACCTCCATCCTTATAATTCTCGTAAGATCGAGTTTCTCTCTAAGCAATGTGCCTTTATTGGTTACATTAGTCTTCACAAGAGTTACAAATGTCTTGATATATCCACTCGCCGTGTGTATATTTCTCGTGATGTTGTATTTGATGAGTCCTTTCGCTGACCTTCATCCTAATGCTGGTACACAGTTACGTGCTAAAATTTTCCTCCTCTCACCAAATCTTCATTTACAATATGACTAGGGGTTATGACTTAGGAGCGAATGTTGATGCTAATTGTGATCATCATTTGCATGTTGAGTCTGTTGTACAGAAATCAGAAGATTTTCCTCAAATAACAACTTTAGTGCCAATACCAGAGGTGCTTCCTCAACTGCGATAGGATCCTCATCGGGATCTACGTTCGAAACTGCCTTGGATCATGATCCGCGCGCAGACACAACGACATGCTGGAATTACATCCCTAACGGCCACGTGGCAGCATTTGAGCGGCCTGCTACCTCTTTGCCAGATTCGCCGGATCCATGACTGTGACCGCATGCGTCAGTTGCACGTACCGACGTGTTTTCCTCTCCATGCCCGAGATCTTCCGGGACCGTTTCACCTATCGGATCTGCTGAGGCCGGTGCGGCCCATTCTGACAGCGCATCTTCTAGCACCGAATCTGATTGCCTCGGATATGATGTTGATCATCTGGATCCGAGTCCAGGATCTTCTGTGGTTGGTACGTCTGCTGCTCAATCTGTTGTTGAACATCCGGTTACTCGATCCCATTGTTGTGTGTTTCGACCAAAGATTGTTACCGATGTCACTATATAGTATCACAAGGTCAAGTTTGCTAATTTTTCAGAAACCGATGAATCAACAAATCCGCAAGAGGCGTTGAGTACGTCTCAATAGAAAATGGCTATCGATGAAGAGTATTCGGCTCTTATGCGCAATAAGACTTGGCATCTTGTTCCTCCAACACATGGTCGCAATCTTATTTACTGCATGTGGGTTTATAAGGTCAAGAGGAAAGCTAATGGTACTATTGACCGATACAAGTCTCGTTTAATTGCTAAGGGATTTAAGCAATGGTATGACATTGACTATTAGGACACTTTTAGTCCCATAGTAAAGGCAACAACTATTCACCTGGTTCTTTCTCTTGATTTTTCTTGTAACTAGAACTTTTGGCAACTATATGTGAAGAACACGTTCTTGCATGGTTTTCTAGAAGCTATATGCGGCAACCAGATGTTTTGGGTATGTTTGTAAACTTGATAAAGGTCTTTATGGTTTGAAACAAGCTCCTCATACTTGGTATGCACGATTGAGTTCTAAGTTGCATGCTCAAAAACTTCTTAATATTGTCGCTCTATAAAAATGTTGGCGTCGTCTTGTTGGTTGTTCTGCTCAAACGCTGGAAGCTTTGAAGCTCGCTGGCCCTACCGAGAAAAACACGGTGGGGCGATAGGAGCACGTCATGCAGGCGCAGGTCACGGATCATACTGGTGTACCGTGTACTTCCGTGGGTACGAGTTGCACAACAATCATGCACACGTGTATATTACAATGGGTGTTGTCTAAATGAGTGTTTAAAAATAAGTATAAAACATCATGCCCTCTTTTTGTTTAGAAACATCATGCCCTCTAATATGAAGGGGTATTGAGCGATGTGGATCGTTGATACGTTTGAGTATGGGAAGAGGAGGTGCACCAAAGCAAAAGTGTTGTAAAATAAGTATTATTTGCTCTTAGAGTCCATAAAGGTTATGGAATGTTACATGAATCTCAATATCAATTCAGCGCTTCTCGGCTTCTATTGTAAAAAAAAAAAGAAATAAGAAATTCTCAAGCACTAAGAATTAGGAAGACCTGTAAAGCATATAATCGAGGACACCAGAAGTGTAGGATTGGACGATCACAGCTGCAACATTTAGTTCTGTTTAATGAATATTTTTATAATGTATCATAATATCGGTTGTTTTAACCATGGTTGTTGATTTATGATTTCAAAATTTGGCGGCTAAAAGTTACATGATGAGATGTATCCATCCAATTACGGTTCTTAAATTATTCTTCCTGTGTTTGTGATTCCAGATAGCCTTGGCTCCGCCATGCCAATTAAGCAAGCCTTCAGGCGGGGAAGTTCACCTTGGACTGGTAGGCCTTTCCGGCATTCCAGCCGGCGGGGACGACGTTGTTGGCGACGAGCACCTTGCCGTTACCCGAGGTCAGCCGGAAGGAGAATGGAGCCTGCAGTGGTTTCCCGGTCTTGGAGTCCAGGCACCACAGGGCGCCCCACGACTGCCGCATTGGCTCCCACTTCGCGTGGCCTTTGGTGCCGCCGGCTTCCATGACTTCCACGGAGTTGAGGTCTCCGTCGCCGGCCTCGTATTCGACCAGCATGGCGAGATAGAATGGGTTGGCTCCCGCGTCCATCTTGAAGCTAACCTTCTTGCCGTGGTACTTGCACGGCACCCTGACGAAAAGAACGTAAGAAGGGAACCCGACGAGATTTACAGGAACTCGATCGAATGCGTTTTTCACCTGTCGAATTCGATGTTGAGAACTCCGGCGTTACGGAGCTGGTCGGCCATGCCGGGCTTGGCCATGGCGCCGAAGGCGGTGCCGCTCATGTCGAAGTGCGCCCTCTTCTGGCATTGCGCGTCGGGGCACGAGTCGGTGATGACGATGGTCACGTGGTTGCCGGAGCAGGCCGGGTTCTCCTTGCACTTGACCCGGTAGCACGCACCGCAGCCTTTGCCCTTCTTGAAGAGGGATTCCCCGCCGGCGGCGATCATCGACGAGAAAGGGTCCTGGCCAACATCGCTTTTGTAGCCGCAAGCGCCACCTGCGTGTTGCATTCGTACGTAATGTAACAGAGTGACCGAGTGAGTTTTCTTATTGCGTTCCGACGACATCGTGCCTCGTGTCAATTACAATGTACATTCAGTGCATCGAAGTTTATATATATATGCTACCCGTTACATATGTTCGGCTTACCTTCGCTTCCGTCGCCGGAAGGCCCCCCGTACCACGTCGCGCCGCCCGACGCCCAGCCGTGCGTTGCCGCCGGAAGCGATAGGATTGACAGCACGCCGAGCGCTGCAAGTAGGAACAATTTGCCTCGGCTGCCCGCCATTGTTTCTCTTGGTTGATACGATGAAGAGAAGGCCTTTCTAATAGGAGATTGGGGACGAGGTGTTTTTATAGCAACAGCCTCGTTAACTCGACTATGTATAGTGCTATTTGGGTGGTATAGATCGGTTAGTTTTAAATAGCATAACGACGCCGTTAGTAAACATAAGCAAATGCATGGTTGAGAACATTGTGCGCGGGAAAATACAAATTAAGCATAACATTCTTTTCGTTTTTCGGGGTTCACCCCCTCTAATATTTTTTTTATCATACACACAAATTTTACTAAATAACAAACTTTTGGAACCCTTTAGCTACTACTAGGTCAGCCTTGATCTGGACGAAAGGCCCCTTTTTTAGGTAAAATCCTCAAAGAGCACGGCTTTAAATAAAAAATCTGAACGGCTAAGTACAATATACATCAGACTGCTGGGATACTAAGCAGAGAAATCTAAGAAACAGGGGAGCGGTGCCCCATCCTCTGCATCAAATTGATGCACACGGCTTGCTTTATTGTAGAGTTATAATATCATAGTAGATTACATCTTATGGGTCGCATAAAGTTGCAACATGAATCAACCAACAAAAAACAGAAAAAAGTTATCATGGATTCTAAGTTGTTGGCGCTAGCCACCCTGGTTGAAGATAGCCCAAACGACTGCCCGCCATCAACCGAGTGTAACCATAGTCTATATGTTCTCGCTTCTTCACGTGAAGAAGGAAAGACCACGTGTGGATCCAATACAAAGCCCTGTAAATGACCTCCACAAAATTTGAGACAGTTGTCTTGTTAAAAACCATATGGGTTCAATAATTCCATATTGCTCAAATCAAATCACAAAATCCCACTTGAATCCAAGTTTTAACAATATGATATATCCCATTAAGCCAATTCCCAACTATATTGGTTACATTAGCCGGTGGTGCAATATTGAATGTAAAATGAAAAACTCTCCACACACATCTAGCGAAAGGACAAGATTTGAAAAGATGATTACCTGTTTCTTGAGCATCATGGAAAACACATTTCGTGCACCCATTCTAGTTCCTTTTTGCTAAATTATATTTTGTTAGAATTACTTTTTAATTAAGAAACCAACAATTTTAAAAAAGAGATGTGTATTGTATAAAACGGGGTTAATCACCTAACCAAATGTCTTTCCAAAACCGTATATTGGCCCCATCGCCTAGAATAAACGAGCCTCTATCAAAGAACTCATCCTTGACTCCCAACAACCCCTTCCAGAAAACGAATCTGTAGGTTTGGCTTTAACATGAGTTAGAGCTATCCGACTAAGGTATTTATTCTATAGCAGCTCCTGCAACACCCCTTGTTCATTTAGTAACATAAAAAACCATTTACTTAATAAGCACTTGTTTTTTAACTCCAAAACCTGAATTCCTAAACCCCTTGATCCTTTGGGCAACATACGATATTCCATTTTGTAAGGCAATACTTCCTTTTTAGATTGTCACTTTCGAAAAGAAGTGTGATCTAAATAAATACAAACGCTTCCTAAACCCCTTTTGATTTTGAAGAAAGACAAAAATTAAGGTAGGTAAACTTGTAAGGACCGAATTAGTTAGGACTAGATGATCTCCATATGAGAGCATCTTACCGATCCAGCTACTCAACTTTGTCTCAAAACAGTCATCCACATGTTTCCATTTTCTATTTAAGAAGCGTCTATAAAGAATAGGGATTCCTAAATACTCAAAAGGTAGAGTACCAGTCTCACATCCAAAAATATGCTTGTACTCGCTACCTCTTTTTCCCTTGAAAAACAGAAAATTTCACTCTTTTGAAAAATAATTTTAAGGCCTGAGAGTTGTTCAAAGATACACAAAACTAAATTCATGTTAAATATTTCTCTAAGTTGTGCTCCATAAAAAGAATCATGTGATCGGCGTATTCCAGAATAGAGAGCCCCCTGAACAAGATGAGGTATGAGTTATCCAACCTGGCCATCCTCCTTATCTCTGGAAATAAAGATTCCCAACATATCCACAACAATATTAAAGGGAATTGGTGATAGGGGTTCATCTTGAGGCAACCCCTTCAGCGTTTGGAAAGCTTGGCCTATATCATCATTTACCCTAATTCCCACGCTACCACCTTGAATAAACCTAGCTATCCAGTCACACCACTTAGGTGGAAACCCTTTCATTTGTAGGGCTTGTCGAAGAAAATACCATTTCACTTTGCCATATGCCTTTCCAAAAAATCAATTTTGAAAATAACACCATCCAACTTATTCCCGTACGTGAAGCTCGTGAATGGTTTCATGTAGAACAACTACATATTTCTTTTTCGGTCGTAAAGTTATGACCTAGAAGTTAAGCTTAAACAGTGGAATATCACTAGTTTGCAGCTGTGTAAACATTGCCATAACATCAACTTTAATAACATCCCAAAACCGCTGCTAAAACTTAGCTGGGAACCCATCCAAGCCCGGAGGTTTGTTATGTGCCATCAGAGTGATAGCTCCAAATGTTTCTTCCTCGGTGAAGTCAGTAGTCACAATATTACTCTCAACCGGTTATAATTTTGGAATCTCATCATTTCCATCTTCCAGCATCGAGAAAAAATTTGGGATCCGCTGCCTCAAAGAATTTTTTTAGTATTCAGAGATGAAGACCTTCAATTTGGCCTTGACAACTATCGTTCCCTCGTCCTACTCTATATGGAATTTTTTCTTATTTTGGCTTACCATTTGCAATTAAGTGGAAATATTTCGTATTGTTCTCTCCATCTTGCAAACTATATTTCATACTCGTGGAATAATTTCTTTCAGATCAAGGATCTTAATAACAACATTAAAAATAAATGGCCACCTAGCATTGAAGTTGTCACTATTCTTCTCCTCTTCCCACTGGATTATATTGAAATCACCTCTGACCAACATATGCAGAGAATCACATTCGGAAATCCTAAGAAACTCTGCTAAAAAAGAGGTTTATTGACATCTTGAACGGCCCCACAGATCCCAACAAGTTCCCAACCAAAACCATCGGTCTTGCACTTGACATGAAACTTTACACAATTGTCTCATGCCTCTATCTTTAAGATGGACAAAGAGCTCATATTAATTCAACCAAATTTCCTCTAGATCGATCATTAGGAGGAAGTCAATACCATGCGTAATCCAAACCAGCCGATAAGTGCTTGAGAAAAAGTGTTAGGAAATTAGACCTACTAGTTTTTGAAATTACAGCGAAATCTACCTTATGCTCTCTAACCGCTTCATAAACAACACAAATACTTTGCTGAATGACCGAAGCCATCACTATTCCAAAACCAACCATTCATTATGAAAACAAATTACATTTTTGGATCCTAACACTATGCCAGACACTTAGCCAGTTTACAGTCATGTCCTTAGTGATACGTGAAACCTTTGGAACCTGGGATAGTATTTCCAAATGATCTACTACTGCCATTGTGTCACCATTCACTAAATCCTCCGACAAGTTCGAAGCCTTAGAAATAACCAAACTACTCCCCTCACCATTAGCAACATTAATTAGTGTCTTATTCAAAAAAAATTATGAGACTCCTCTAAATTCTTTAAAGAAGTAATTGAAGTAGCAATTTGAGCAGGAGAATTTCCCAATGAAACCGCAAGACGAGATGATCACCTAACTATTTCATCATGGGGAATATCAATAATGCAAAACTTGGATAGTAAACTTTTACCTTGGAATAATGGAGAGTCACGACATTAAGCCGGCATGTGAGCATGTTCCAGTTGCGTGGAGTCTGCAGTAGGTTGTGCGTGCACCAGCGCTCTTGAACGCATATCCACCCACAGCTCAATAAAACCTCCATATCGATGATTTCCCCCATGGTCGGATGTTTTTTTTCGATAAAGGGAATATATTAATATCAAAAGATACCAATTACATCCAGCCTCTGCAACAACGCACCATCCTAATGGCACTACGGATGCACACAGCTAAAAAAAAGAAAACTAAGAAACAAAAGTCCCGTACAGTATCTCGGGCCTAGCAACAGCAATACATCCACCACCAAGACAACACCTGAAATACAGACTCTCTAAAAATGACGCCTTCAAGAATGGAACCCATGGTCGGATGTTGCCTCTCTGTTGGTGTCGACACACGAGCATCTGACCCAACTGATAGAGGCCTTAGCAACAAAGCAGAAGGCAGCATCCTCTAACCTGGAGCCCTCAGAGCATCACAATTTTGAAGAGCTTCAACTCCAACATCACCATTGGATGGTGTCAAGCCCAAGCCCTTAGGCATTTGCAACTTTAGCATGCCCGGACCACCCTTATCTTGTGATACATCCACCTATGAAGTTCACTCACATAGAACCTGGTTTGAGTCATCTAACATAGCCAACTGAGGCACACAAACCATCGTTGCCACAGATGGAAGCATCACTCATGGCAGCATGTTCTGTCGCAACATCTGAATTCGAAGATTTTCGTACCGTGGCTGGAGTATCACGTCAGACAAAACAACATATATCTCTGCCGGCATCAGGAAATTGCTCAACATAAAAAAAAAACACGTAAAATTTGTCTAACATCGCAGATTAAGGCCACACACGGACACACAAAATACTAGGTTTAACGCGGGCAGGGACGGAGACAAGGGGGGACGAGGGGGGGCTCAGCCCCCCCCTATGGTTTGGATTTTATGAAGAATACTGCTCATTAGAACTGTAATTTCTTGCTGATTTAGCTTACTCTGCCCCCCTCATGAAGTTTGCAACACTATTTTGCCCCCCTTAAAGTTGAAAGCTGGCTCCGTCCCTGAACGCGGGCAGTTACACAGAGTTTGAGGATGATCTTGAGACGGATTTTTTTCCGCATGCAATCCCTTAATCTCAGCCACCATCAACTCAATCCCATTGAAGTCCCGTTGGCTTGGGCATGCTACATTTTGACATGTTTTCGCTGGCTTCTTGATGACACTCGGCTTCAAAACTCGTCGAGGATAATAAGAGACTCCTCAATGAGCGTGTATAATCGTTGGGGCACATGAAGTAACGTCAGATATGTGTGTAATGCAAAATTACTGATCTTGAGAAAGTTTGAAGCGGACAGATGAGCTATTCCAGTACTCGAAGCATTTGACGAGGGTTGTGATACTTTTTAAGGAAACATTCTCTAATAGCTTATGGCCTTTTTGGAAGTCAGAACCCGAACACTTAGGAATATAAAGAACGCATAGTTATAAAATTATGATTGTTGATAACAAATGTTTGATGTTGCATAGGAGAAAAACTAGAATTTAAGAATGTGTATTACTTGATTAAAGAGAAAGAGAGAGATACTGACTAATAATCAACCGAGATCATTGGGGTGAAATGGCGAACAACTTAGGTGCCAAATATTTGACGGTATCTATACCAAGCCACTAACCCATTGAACTGAGAGAGAAGCGGACAACGCACACCTCTTGATGTGCACCTAGCTTGAAAATATAGATTAATACGCATTAAGTTCCCCCCAAAATTGTGATCCTACCTTTTGTTTGTAAAGGAGGTGTAAATCCCCGGCTTCTGCATCAAAATGATGCACCCAACTTGTAACTGTGATACTACCTATCCCGAGCATTTGGCAACAAAAAATATTTTCTACAAGGTGCCCTTACCTCCGAATCTAATTGATTATTCTACCATTAGGAAAATATTCATGATCTTGGAGTTGTCGATGACCAAACCACCAGCTAGTTGTATGCTCATGATAGAGTAGTGTCTAGAGAGGCATGATAGACGCTATCATGTTGTGGATGGCTCTTGTGACTCTCTGCTCTTCAGAACTCATAGAGGATGGATCAAAACTTATCAAGGGGTGTATAGTCTCAGGAGGAGCACACAAAGTCATGTTGGATAGGTAGTTGTCATAAATTTGCCAAGGTTTAGCAAGTCTGATACAAACATACTCCCACCATTCTCTATTAGTCCACATTCTACAAATTCTAGGAACAAATAGAAAGTCATTTTTTTGTGGGAAATATAAAATCATTTAATACTAGTCGTTTCATATGTGAATAACCAATCTAATCTACATTAAAATTACTCGCATCTAATAGAGAAAACATGGCTGCTTTGTTCTTGTTGATTACAAAGTTAAAATGTAGACTAATTCGTAAAAAGATCAGGCTCAAGATGAAGAGTATTTCAGAATGGTGGGAGTATGCACTATTCTAGTACTCTTAGAAGCATTTAAGGGGATAAGTTAGAGATGTCGTGTATTGGTTCTTGTTTGATGAGGGTTGTGAAATTCAGGTAACGAAGGGATACTTACAATAGCTTATGACCACTTTGGAAAGCAGCATTTTGAAAATGTGGGAAATATAAATGCAATACTATAGTATCCCAACTTTTTGAATCCTACAGGTAACAAAAACACGGAATTATTTAGAATAAAGGTTATGATATTGCATACGCAAAACATGAATTGTGAGAAGAACCCTGAGGTGTTTTGTATTAGTTCTTGTTGACGAGGGTTTTGAAACTTATAGTGGCAAGGGTAGCCTTCGAACCTTTGAATTGACCGCTTTGGAACTTAGAATATAAAAAATGTAGGAACAAAAAGACACACGATTATATATAACATCATGTCTTATTGAATCCTACTTAAAAAAATTAATAGTTAAATATTTATGTTTCTTGTTTTTATTACTGGTAAAATATGTTGTTGTATGTTTGTGGAAGCCTAATTTGACCAAAATTTTAAGAAAGGTACAAGACTCGTTTCGTGACATAGATAGAACAAAGATTATATCTTCATCAGTTCAGTTGCACATTTAGGAAATTCTATACCTTACATGCAATATACCCAGTTTCAATAAACCAAGATTAGTTGTAAATGTTCTAGCATTGGCACCTAGGTCATTTAATTGTTTTAGTCTTGTATATGTACGAATTAGTGTGTTACTTGTATTATTTTGCTTCTCCTTATTTATTTATTGTTTCATTGTTGATCTTGATGTCTACGTTCCCCCTCCTTTCCTGTAGACAGTGTTGGGCCTCCAAGTGCAGAGGTTTGTAGAACAGCAGCAAGTTTCCCTTAAGTGGATCACCCAAGGTTTATCGAACTCAGGGAGGAAGAGGTCAAAGATATCCCTCTCATGCAACCCTGCAACCACAAAGCAAGAAGTCTCTGGTGTCCCCAACACACCTAATAGGTGCACTAGTTCGGCGAAGAGATAGTGAAATACAGGTGGTATGAATATATATGAACAGTAGCAATGGTGCCAGAAAATAGCTTGCTGGCGTGTAGTTGATGGTGGTAGTATTGCAGCAGTAGTAACACGATAGAAACAAGTAAACAAGCAGTAGTAACTCAGCAGTATTTAGGAACAAGGCCTAGGGATTACACTTTCACTAGTGGACACTCTCAACATTGATCACATAACAGAATAGATAAATGCATACTCTACACTTTTGTTGGATGATGAACACATTGCGTAGGATTACACGAACCCTCAATGCCGGAGTTAACAAGCTCCACAATAATGCTCATGTTTAAGTAACCTTAAGTGTAAGATAGATCAAAACGACTAAACCAAGTACTAGCATAGCATGCACACTGTCACCTTCATGCATATGTAGGAGGAATAGATCACATCAATATTATCATAGCAATAGTTAACTTCGCAATCTACAAGAGATCATGATCATAGCATAAACCAAGTACTAACACGGTGCACGCACTGTCACCTTTACACACGTGCAGGAGGAATAGAACTATTTTAATAACTTTGCTAGAGTAGCACATAGATAGTAGTGATACAAAACTCATATGAATCTCAATCATGTAAAGCAGCTCATGAGATCATTGTATTGAGGTACATAGGAGAGAGATTAACCACATAGCTACCGGTACAGCCCCGAGCCTCAATGGAGAACTACTCCCTCCTCATGGGAGCAGCAGCAGTGATGAAGATGGCGGTGGAGATGGCAGCGGTGTCGATGGAGAAGCCTTCCGGGGCACTTCCCCGCTCCGGCAGGGTGCCGGAACGAGACTCCTGTCCCCCAGATCTTGGCTTCGCGATGGCGGCGGCTCTGGAACTTTTCTCGTATCGTGGCTTCCTCCGTAAGGGTTTTCGATGCAGGGGCTTTATATAGGCGAAGAGGCGGCGCAGGAGGGTCAAAGGGGCGACCACACCATAGGGTGGCGCGGCCAGGGCCTGGGCCGCGCCACCATGTCATCTGGGCCCACCAGGGCCCCCCTCTGGCGGCTCTCGGGTGTTCTGGATGCTTCCGGGCAAAATAGGAACCTGGGCGTTGATTTCGTCCAATTCCGAGAATATTTCGTTACTAGGATTTCTGAAACCAAAAACAGCAGAAAACAGGAACTGGCACTTCGGCATCTTGTTAATAGGTTAGTTCCAGAAAATGCACAAATATGACATAAAGTGTGCATAAAACATGTAGGTATCATCAATAAAGTAGCATGGAACATAAGAAATTATCGATACGTCGGAGACGTATCAGCATCCCCAAGCTTAGTTCTGCTCGTCCCGAGCAGGTAAAACGATAACAAAGATAATTTCTTAAGTGACATGCCATCATAAACTTGATCATATTGTAAACATATGTAATGAATGCAGCGATCAAAACAATGGTAATGACATGAGTAAACAAGTGAATCATAAAGCAAAGACTTTTCATGAATAGTACTTCAAGACAAGCATCAATAAGTCTTGCATAAGAGTTAACTCGTAAAGCAATAATTTAAAGTATAGACATTGAAGCAACACAATGGAAGATTAAGTTTCAGCGGTTGCTTTCAACTTGTAACATGTATATCTCATGGATAATTGTCAACATAGAGTAATATAACAAATGCAATAAGCAAGTATGTAAGAATCAATGCACAGTTCACACAAGTGTTTGCTTCTTAGGTGGAAGGAGATAGGTAAACTGACTCAACAATAAAAGTAAAAGAATGGTCCTTCAATGAGGAAAGCATCGATTGCTGTATTTGTGCTAGAGCTTTTATTTTGAAAACATGAAACAATTTTGTCAACGGTAGTAATAAAGCATATGAGTTATGAAAATTATATCTTACAAGTTGCAAGCCTCACGCATAGTATACTAATAGTGCCCGCACCTCGTCCTACTTAACTTGGACTACCGGGTCTTCGCATGCCATGTTTCAACCAAGTGTCACAAAGGGGTACCTCCATGCCGCCCGTACAAAGGTCCAAGGAGAATGCTCGCATTTCGGATTTCTCGCTTTTGATTATTCTCAACTTAGACATCCATACCGGGACAACATGGACAACAGATAATGGACTCCTCTTAAATGCATAAGCATGTAGCAAAGTTATTATTCTCATATGAGATTGAGGATATATGTCCAAAACTGAAACTTCCACCATGGTTCATGGCTTTAGTTAGCGGCCCAATGTTCTTCTCTAACAATTTTGCATGCTCCAACCACTAAAATGATAGACCTTCAGGACAAGACGGACATGCATAGCAACTCACATGATATTCAACAATAGTTGATGGCGTTCCCCAGAAGCATGGTTATCGCACAACAAGCAACTTAATAAAACATAAAGTGCATAAGTACATATTCAATACTACGATAGTTTTTAAGGCTATTTTGTCCCATGAGCTATATATTGCAAAGGTGAATGATGGAATTTTAAAGGTAGCACTCAAGCAATTTACTTTGGAATGGCGGAGAAATACCATGTAGTAGGTAGGTATAGTGGACACAAATGGCATAGTAGTTGGCTCAAGGATTTTGGATGCATGAGAAGTATTCCCTCTCGATACAAGGTTTAGGCTAGCAAGGTTATTTGAAGCAAACTCAAGGATGAACAAGTGCAGCAAAACTCACATAAAAGACATATTGTAAACATTATAAGACTCTACACTGTCTTCCTTGTTGTTCAAAACTCAATACTATATATTATCTAGACCTTAGAGAGACCAATTATGCAAACCAAATTTTAGCAAGCTCTATGTATTTCTTCATTAATGGGTGCAAAGTATATGATGCAAGAGCTTAAACATGAGCACAACAATTGCCAAGTATCACATTATCCAAGACATTTTAGAATTACTACATGTAGCATTTTCCAATTCCAACCATATAACAATTTAACGAAGAAGAAACTTCGCCATGAATATTATGAGCTAAGAACACATGTGTTCATACGAACCAGCGGAGCGTGTCTCTCTCCCACACAAGGATGAACTTATTCAGAGAACTAAGATAACAAAACAAAAACAAAAATAAAAGCACACAGACGCTCCAAGTAAAATACATAGGATGTGACTGAATAAAAATATAGTTTCACTAGAAGAAACCTGATAGGTTGTCGATGAAGAAGGGGATGCCTTGGGCATCCCCAAGCTTAGACGCTTGAGTCTTCTTAAAATATGCAGGGATGAACCACCGGGGCATCCCCAAGCTTAGACCTTTCACTCTTCTCGATCACATTATATCACCCTCTTCTATTGACCCTTGAAAACTTCCTTCACACCAAACTTCAAGCAAACTCGTTAGAGGGTTAGTGCATCATTAATAATTCACTCATTCAGAGGTGACACAATCATTCTTTTCACTTCTGGACATTGCATAATGCTACTGGATATTAATGGATCAAAGAAATAAATCCAACATAGCAAAAGAGGCAATGCGAAATAAAAGGCAGAATCTGTCAAAAACAGAACAGTCCGTAAAGACGAATTTATAAATGGCACCAGACTTGCTCAAATGGAAAAACTCAAAACTAATGAAAGTTGCGTACATATCTGAGGATCACGCTCGTAAATTGGCAGATTTTTTCGAATTTTCTACAGAGAACTGAGCCCAGATTCGTGACAGACAGCAATGCTGTTTCTGCGCAGCGATCCCAAATATAACATCAACTTTGACATAGAAACTTTACTTGGCACAAAAACATGATAAGGAGAGGTTGCTACAGTAGTAAACAACTTCCAAGACACAAATATAAAACAAAGTACTGTAGTAAAAAAAAACACATGGGTTATCTCCCAAGAAGTTCTTTCTTTATAGCCATTAAGATGGGCTCAGCAGTTTTAATGATGCACTCGCAAGAAATAGTATTTGAAGCAAAAGAGAGCATCAAGAGGCAAATTCAAAACACATTTAAGTCTAACATGCTTCCTATGCATAGGAATCTTGTAAATAAACAAGTTCATGAAGAGCAAAGTAACAAGCATAGGAAGATAAAACAAGTGTAGCTTCAAAAATTTCAGCACATAGAGAGGTATTTTAGTAACATGAAAATTTCTACAACCATATTTTCCTCTCTCATAATAACTTTCAGTAGCATCATGAGCAAACTCAACAATATAACTATCACATAAAGCATTCTTATCATGAGTCTCATGCATAAAATAATTACTTCTCCCAACATAAGCATAATCAATTTTATTAGTTGTAGTGGGAGCAAATTCAACAAAGTAGCTATCATTATTATTCTCATCATCAAATATAGGAGGCAAAGTATCATCAAAGTAAATTTTCTCCTCAATGCTTGGGGGACTAAAAATATCATGCTCATCAAAGCCAGCTTCCCCAAGCTTAGAATTTTCCATAGCATTAGCAACAATAGTGTTCAAAGCATTCATATTAATATGTTCCATGGGTTTTTTAATTTTCGCATCAAACCATCCATGTCTTAAATCAGGAAATAGAATAAGAAGCTCATTGTTGTCCATTATGCCTAACTAGTGTAAACAAGAAACCAAATGTCGCAATTGCAGAGTCTAAAGGAAATAGCTTCGAGTACTTACAATGGCGCCGGGAAAATAGCTTAGTAGCAGAGATCCGGAGTGTGAGTACCTTTTACCTTTCCTCCCCGGCAACGGCGCCGTAAAAGTAGCTTGATGTCTACGTTCCCCTCCTTTCCTGTAGACGGTGTTGGGCCTCCAAGTGCAGAGGTTTGTAGAACAGCAGCAAGTTTCCCTTAAGTGGATCACCCAAGGTTTATCGAACTCGAGGAGGAAGAGGTCAAAGATATCCCTCTCATGCAACCCCGCAACCACAAAGCAAGAAGTCTCTCGGTGTCCCCAACACACCTAATAGGTGCACTAGTTCGGCGAAGAGATAGTGAAATACAGGTGGTATGAATATATATGAACAAGTAGCAATGGTGCCGTAAAATAGCTTGCCGGCGTGTAGTTGATGGTGGTAGTATTGCAAGCAGTAGTAACACAAGAAAACAAGAAACAAGCAGTAGTAACTCAGCAGTATTTAGGAACAAGGCCTAGGGATTACACTTTCACTAGTGGACACTCTCAACATTGATCACATAACAGAATAGATAAATGCATACTCTACACTTTTGTTGGATGATGAACACATTGCGTAGGATTACACGAACCCTCAATGCCGGAGTTAACAAGCTCCACAATAATGCTCATGTTTAAGTAACCTTAAGTGTAAGATAGATCAAAACGACTAAACCAAGTACTAGCATAGCATGCACACCGTCACCTTCATGCATATGTAGGAGGAATAGATCACATCAATATTATCATAGCAATAGTTAACTTCGCAATCTACAAGAGATCATGATCATAGCATAAACCAAGTACTAACACGGTGCACGCACTCGTCACCTTTACACACGTGCAGGAGGAATAGAACTATTTTAATAACTTTGCTAGAGTAGCACATAGATAGTAGTGATACAAAACTCATATGAATCTCAATCATGTAAAGCAGCTCATGAGATCATTGTATTGAGGTACATAGGAGAGAGATTAACCACATAGCTACCGGTACAGCCCCGAGCCTCAATGGAGAACTACTCCTCCTCATGGGAGCAGCAGCGGTGATGAAGATGGCGGTGGAGATGGCAGCGGTGTCGATGGAGAAGCCTTCCGGGGCACTTCCCCGCTCCGGCAGGTGCCGGAACGGAGACTCCCGTCCCCCAGATCTTGGCTTCGCGATGGCGGCGGCTCTGGAACTTTTCTCGTATCGTGGCTTCCTCCTTAAGGGTTTTCGATGCAGGGGCTTTATATAGGCGAAGAGGCGGCGCAGGAGGGTCAAAGGGGCGACCACACCATAGGGTGGCGCGGCCAGGGCCTGGGCCGCGCCACCATGTCATCTCGGGCCCACCGGGGCCCCCTCCGGCGGCTCTCGGGTGTTCTGGATGCTTCCGGGCAAAATAGGAACCCGGGCGTTGATTTCGTCCAATTCCGAGAATATTTCGTTACTAGGATTTCTGAAACCAAAAACAGCAGAAAACGAGAACCGGCACTTCGGCATCTTGTTAATAGGTTAGTTCCAGAAAATGCACAAATATGACATAAAGTGTGCATAAAACATGTAGGTATCATCAATAAAGTAGCATGGAACATAAGAAATTATCGATACGTCGGAGACGTATCAGATCTCTAATTCAATGTTCAATCTAAATTTAAGAAAATATAGATGGACTTCTACAGTTAAATATCATTCAACTCCAGAATCGTCAGATTTTCTTCACGGTTCATGCACCTATAAGTGGTAAGTAGAGTAAGTTACATTTGAGATTTTTCAGTTGCAACTGGAGATGAAACTTAGATTTCTTATTTAGTGTTGTAAGTAGGTTACCACTAAGATTTTTAAGTTGCATCTGAAAGTGAAAAAGGGACCACACATTAAAAATTGGTCGTGTAGTAAAAACAGCTGAGAGTTAGCCACACCTATAAAGATAATGCATCACAAAGGATCAATCAAATTAAGACGAGGCTTTCAATGAACCCAACAAAGTTAACTTACATCAGCATGTTTTGCTGTGACTCGCCTCTACAATTTCACTGCGATAACATGTGAAACTATGAAACTGATTGCGTAAAACAAAAGGGATTTGCTGGAAATCAGGCGCCTGATACTTAATAAGTTTAAGTCGAGCACTTGGAGATTCGTATTTTATGGTTGTAGATTCGTGCTCTGACTTTTGGGCTGTTTGTGTTGTTGTTGGCCCGATGCGTAAGCGGGCTGACTTGTTTTTTACGGGCCTCGTGGAGAGGGCTTGTGGAGTGGGCTCGCGGTGGGCTCGTGGTGACGGTTCCTATCTATAAGGTGTCTTTCTCTCTCCCATGGAACCGCTTACGTCGCGCATCCAGTTGTGCGTATATTGCAAACGACATATTTTCAGTTGCATGTAAGTTGCAACTGAGATTTTTTTCGGTTACATGTGGGTTGCAACTGATTTTTTTTCCCAATTGCATGAGCGTTGCACTTGAGATCTTTCTAGCTGCGCATATGTTGCAACTAAGAATTTTCACACACATGTGAGTTGCAACCGGCAACTGAGATTTTTCCAGTTACGGCTGCGGCCTAACTAAGAAATTTCCACTTACATGTGGGTTGCAACTGATTTTTTTTTTTCCAATTGCGTGAGCGTTGCAACTGAGATTTTCCAGTTATGCATATGTTGCAACTAAGAATTTCCACGTACATGTGGGTTGTAACTGAGATTTTTCCAGTTACCCATGCGTCGCAACTAAAAATTTCCACTTATATGTGGGTTGCAACTAAATCTTTTCCAGTTACACGTAAATTGCTACTAAGATTTTTCTTATGTCTTAAATGGTTGCACAGATTATTTTTTCTAGCGAAAAATGCGAACGCACAAAATTGGACGCCAAAACTAAAGTAGTAGACGGTTTAATAAGCTACCGAGATTGAGACTTATTAAGTCTCAGGCGACTGATCTCTAGGTGCTCCCAAAAAAAACAAAAAAGATACATCATCACTGGGAAAATAACTGCAAGCCAGTGGCCGTACGTGAAGAGGCCAGGAAAAAAACACTTGACCTCCTCCTCTTCTGATACGGCCGCTCACAATTCCCGGACGCTCATACCGAATCCCGTTGACAAGGCAAGAGAGCTAGTAGATCTGATCGCTTGGCCAAAAGTGTGACTTAGGCTCTGTAGTTCACGGAGGAGCGGTAGCTCGTCCCGGCCGACCATCCGGCGGGGATCGCGTTGGTGGCGATGATCACCTTGCCGGAGCCCGAGGTGAGCCTGAACGAGAACGGCGCGCTCAGAGGCTTCCCGTCGTTGGAGTTGATGATATACGTGGCGCCCCATGACTGCTGCATCCTCGTCCACGGCTTGCCGCTGTCGTCGTGGTGGCCGGCCCTGCATCCGCCCTGCATGACGTCGACGGCGGAGAGGTCCCCGTCGCCAGCCTGGTACATGACCATCACGGCGAGGTAGTACGGGTTGGAGCCTGCGTCCACCTTGAAGGAAATCTTCATGCCGTTGTACTTGCACGGCACCCTGGGGAAACAAGTGTTACTCGTGTGGGTTCGACGTTAACTTGACTACGATGTCAAAATCGAATGCGATTTTCACCTCCTGTAACTGATCTGGAGTTGTCCGGCGGAGCGGAGGCGATCGGCCTTCCCCCGGTAGGCCATGGCGCCGAAGGCGGTGCCGCTCATGTCGAAGTGATCCTCCGAGGCGCATATGCCGTCAGGGCAGGAGTCCGTGATGGCGACGGTCACTGGGCGACCGGAGCAGGCGCTGTTGCCGGTGCACTTAACCTGTTACACAAACATACGCCCGTGCACTCAGTGAGATACTGAATCTTACACATCCATTCGTGAAACTACTGTATATACGACTGATCGTGTACCTGGTAACATGCGCCGCAGCCTTTGCCGTCCTTGAAGAAGGAGGGCCCGCCGGCGGCGATCATGGACTTGAACGGGCGCTGGCTGACGGCGCCTTGGTAACCGCACGCGCCACCTGCATTTCGTTCACGCAACAGAGTAAGTGTCTATCGATCTGACAAGCTGGAGCATATATCTCAGGTACGTAGTCTGAGCAACTTACCGTCGCTGCCGGCGCCGTAAGGGCTCCCGTACCACGTCGCGCCGCCGGAGGACCAGCAGGAGATGGGGCTCACAAGAAGTGACAGGATGACGGGTAATGCCGCAAACAGCAGAGTGCCTCGACTAGCCATCTATTGATCGTCTCCTTGATCTTGGCTAGCAAAGATCGATCGAGAGGATGATCAGGAAAAGCCGATCGACGGGGAGCTAGGTAGGTTTTTGTTTGGTGGAAACAACTTGGTTGCTTGCAGGACTAGAGCGATTTGGGCTGCATATATAGGATGGTTTTAGGAGTTCTAAACGTGGGAGCAAATAAGTCCAGTCGTGCACACACGAATTGTTCTGATAAACGTGGAGGCAACTAAGATTTAGGGAGAGCACACTCACACACGGGGACGTCAACTAAGCTGGATCGGCCGATCCTATGATATCGGAGCGACAAGGAAGCGACGACGCTGGCTCTCTAACCTCCGGAGATTTTGGATAAATCTAATCATCACCGGGTTGTTGAAATGCATACATATATGTATATGTGGTCAAATACTTTGTTTTATTGAGAATGGGGTCAAATACTTTATTTTATACATGCTACAAGAATTAACAACCGATCTCCCGGCGTAGATAGGATGCACACAAGCATAACACAAAGAGAATAAAACAAAGAAAAAAAATAGAAGAACATGATTGCCTCATATAGTGTCTAAGGTGGTGGAAGGCCCATCGTAAACATGTCTTATACGATCTCTCGATATTCATATGCGATGAAAAACATATCTGTTGCAACTTGCTCCAATCATGTATAGACCTCTGTAAACATATCTTAGATGCTTAAGAGAGGATCACAAAAGTATGTACACCGGTTAGTAATTTGTAAATAAGGAGATGAATTTTTACCATTACAAATTAAATAATTTCGACATAATTATACGGACCATGTTATGAAAATTTTCCCACTCTAATGATGATTTTATATTTGTGATCTATGTCATGCAACCAGATGCCTAAAATATTTGTACTACTATGATATTTCCTCTTGCAAATACTCCTCTTAACCACTTGCCTTCTGTAGTTAATACTAACACTACTATTCCACTGACAAATATCTTCAAGTCTGGATATTATTGGGTTGATCATCCTAGCTTGATAGATTCTATTAAGAAATCTTGCAAATAGAATGATTGGATTCGTAGCATAGAAAATAAAATTCCTACGAAGAGTGAAAAAAATGGAGATCCAATCTACAAGATGCCATCAACGATAGAGAGAGAGGGGGGATCTTCATACCCTCGAAGACCGAAAGCGGAAGCGTTTAATATAGATTCAGTCCGATCATCACCGCAACGGGTGGTGCCCCAGAGATGTGCACACGTACAACTTAATGATGTATCCTCTCCTTCTTGATCCAGCAAGGCGGGAGGATAGGTAGATAAGATGGAATCCATCAACATGGTGGTTGGGGGTGGTGGTGGTGGAGAATTTCTGCAGGGCTTCGCCAAGCCGGTGCAATGGTGGTGTAGGAAGAGGGAAGGGGGCAGCTAGGGTTTGGATGGCCTGCCCTACACCCCACCTTATATAGGGGTAGGGGAGGGGTGCATCTTCGCCGCCCTCGAAGTCTCTCGGGGCAGCGGCCAACGGGGAGCCCCCGTCCTGCCACCAATGTTTGGTGTCCCCCTTGCTGACTGGCTCGTACTTTGAGGGATGGTGCACCTGGAGTCTAGGCCACCCCGGCCCTCTTGTTCCCATATGGCCCATCAAGAAAATGTGGGCCCCACTGATGGACCCATTGGAACCATCTAGAACCCTTTTTTAAAACCTTTGACTGTGGGGCTTTGATAAATGAAGTTGTGGGGGAGTCCCCCACAACTTCATTTATCAAACCCTTATAACAACTTTACAAAAACATATGTTCAGAAAAGAAAACAAGAAAAACCTAAGGCTGAGAGGTGATCCAAGCTGACAAGGAATCAACAGAGGAAGCGTTCACCCTATGCTTAAGCATGATGACCTCAAAGCAAAAACTAGCCTTCCAACTTCTAAAAGATGGTCTAATTCCTTTGAAAATCCAATCATTCCGCCTTTGCTTCCATATGCACCAGCATGCCAAGATGACCACCTCTCGATATGATACTGGCAAATTTTGAACCTTTTCCTAAACCCTAAAATTACTTTCTTATATATGAATCTTATTCTGCGGGCCATTCTAAACGTCCTGGTGATTTCATGGATCCCATTCAATACTCCGAACAAACTTTAGGCTCACCATTATCAATATCTCATTACTACCTTAGCATCATTGAACGTTAAGTGTGTGACCCTATGATGGCGTGTATTTCACACGTTCGTTGGGCAACCCCAAGAGGAAGGTATGATGCGCACAGCAGCAAGTTTTCCCTCAGAAAGAAACCAAGGTTTATCGAACCAGGAGGAGCCAAGAAGCAAGTTGAAGGTTGATGGCGGCGGGATGTAGTGCGGCGCAACACCAGGGATTCCGGCGCCAACGTGGAACCTGCACAACACAACCAAAGTACTTTGCCCCAACGAAACGAGTGAGGTTGTCAATCTCACCGGCTTGCTATAACAAAGGATTAACCGTATTGTGTGGAAGATGATTGTTTGCAGAGAAAACAAGTAAAACAAGTATTGCAGCAGATTTGTATTTCAGTATTAAAGAATGGACCGGGGTCCACAGTTCACTAGAGGTGTCTCTCCCATAAGATAAAAGCATGTTGGGTGAACAAATTACAGTCGGGCAATTGACAAATAGAGAGGGCATAACAATGCACATACATGTCATGATAAGTACAGTGAGATTTAATTGGGCATTACGACAAAGTACATAGACCGCCATCCAACCGCATCTATGCCTAAAAAGTCCACCTTCAGGTTATCATCCGAACCCCTTCCAGTATTAAGTTGCAAAGCAACGGACAATTGCATTAAGTATGGTGCGTAATGTAATCAACAACTACATCCTCGGACATAGCGCCAATGTTTTATCCCTAGTGGCAACAAGCACAACACAACCTTAGAACTTTCGTCACCTGTCCCGGTGTCAATGCAGGCATGAACCCACTATCGAGCATAAATACTCCCACTTGGAGTTAAAAGCAAAAACTTGGCCAGAGCCTCTACTAGTAACGGAGAGCATGCAAGATCATAAACAACACATATGTAATAACTTGATAATTAACATAACATGGTATTCTCTATCCATCGGATCCCGACAAACACAACATAGAGTATTACGGATAGATGATCTTGATCATGTTAGGCAGCTCACAAGATCCAACAATGAAGCACAATGAGGAGAAGACAACCATCTAGCTACTGCTATGGACCCATAGTCCAGGGGTGAACTACTCACTCATCACTCCGGAGGCGACCATGGCGGTGTAGAGTCCTCCGGGAGATGAATCCCCTCTCCGGCAGGGTGCCGGAGGAGATCTCCAGAATCCCCCGAGATGGGATCGGCGGCGGCGGCGTCTCTGGAAGGTTTTCCGTATCATGGTTTTTCGCCTCAGGGTTTTCGCGACGGAGGCTTTAAGTAGGCGGAAGGGTAGAATCGGGGGGCTGACGAGGGGCCCACACCACAGGGCGGCGCGGGCCCCCCCTTGGCCGCGCGGCCCTGTGGTCTGGCCACCTCGTGGCCCCACTTCGTATGCTCTTCGGTCTTCTGGAAGGTTCGTGGCAAAATAGGACCCTGGGACTTGATTTCGTCCAATTCCGAGAATATTTCGTTACTAGGATTTCGAAACCAAAAACAGCAGAAAACAAAGAATCGGCACTTCGGCATCTTGTTAATAGGTTAGTTCCGGAAAATGCACGAATATGACATAAAGTGTGCATAAAACATGTAGGTATCATCAATAATATGGCATAGAACATAAGAAATTATCGATACGTCGGAGACGTATCAGCATCCCCAAGCTTAGTTCTGCTCGCCCCGAGCAGGTAAAACGATAACAAAGATAATTTCTGAAGTGACATGCCATCATAACCTTGATCATACTATTTGTAAACATATGTAGTGGATGCAGCGATCAAAACAATGGTAATGACATGAGTAAACAAGTGAATCATAAAGCAAAGACTTTTCATGAATAGTACTTCAAGACAAGCATCAATAAGTCTTGCATAAGAGTTAACTCATAAAGCAATAAATCAAAGTAAAGGTATTGAAGCAACACAAAGGAAGATTAAGTTTCAGCGGTTGCTTTCAACTTGTAACATGTATATCTCATGGATAATTATCAACATAGAGTAATATAACAAGTACAATATGCAAGTATGTAGGAATCAATGCACAGTTCACACAAGTGTTTGCTTCTTGAGGTGGAGAGAGATAGGTGAACTGACTCAACATAAAAGTAAAAGAATGGTCCTTCAAAGAGGAAAGCATCGATTGCTATATTTGCGCTAGAGCTTTTATTTTGAAAACATGAAACAATTTTGTCAACGGTAGTAATAAAGCATATGAGTTATGAAAGTTATATCTTACAAGTTGCAAGCCTCATGCATAGTATACTAATAGTGCCCGCACCTTGTCCTAATTAGCTTGGACTACCGGATCTTTGCAATGCACATGTTTTAACCAAGTGTCACAATGGGGTACCTCCATGCCGCTCGTACAAAGGTCTAAGGAGAAAGCTCGCATTTTGGATTTCTCGCTTTTGATTATTCTCAACTTAGACATCCATACCGGGACAACATGGACAACAGATAATGGACTCCTCTTTAATGCATAAGCATGTGGCAACAATTATTATTCTCATATGAGATTGAGGATATATGTCCAAAACTGAAACTTCCACCATGATTCATGGCTTTAGTTAGCGGCCCAATGCTCTTCTCTAACAATATGCATGCTCCAACCATTAAGGTGGTAGATCTCTCTTACTTCGTACAAGACGGACATGCATAGCAACTCACATGATATTCAACAAAGAATAGTTGATGGCGTCCCCGTAAGCATGGGTATCGCACAACAAGCAACTTAATAAGAGATAAAATGCATAAGTACATATTCAATACCACAATAGTTTTTAAGCTATTTGTCCCATGAGCTATATATTGCAAAGGTGAATTATGGAATTTTAAAGGTAGCACTCAAGCAATTTACTTTGGAATGGCGGATAAATACCATGTAGTAGGTAGGTATGGTGGACACAAATGGCATAGTGGTTGGCTCAAGGATTTTGGATGCATGAGAAGTATTCCCTCTCGATACAAGGTTTAGGCTAGCAAGGTTATTTGAAACAAACACAAGGATGAACGGTGCAGCAAAACTCACATAAAAGACATATTGTAAACATCATAAGACTCCACACCGTCTTCCTTGTTGTTCAAAACTCAATACTAGATGTTATCTAGAGTCTAGAGAAACCAAATATGCAAACCAAATTAGCAAGCTCTAAGTATTTCTTCATTAATGGGTGCAAAGTATATGATGCAAGAGCTTAAACATGAGCACAACAATTGCTAAGTATCAAATTATCCAAGACATTTTAGAGTTACTACATGTAGCATTTTCCAATTCCAACCATATAACAATTTAACGAAGAAGAAACTTCGCCATGAATACTATGAGTAGAGCCTAAGGACATACTTGTCCATATGCTACAGCGGAGCGTGTCTCTCTCCCATAAAGTGAATGCTAGGATCCATTTTATTCAAACAAAACAAAAACAAAAACAAACCGATGCTCCAAGCAAAGTGCATAAGATGTGACGGAATAAAAAATATAGTTTCAGGGGAGGAACCTGATAATGTTGTCGATGAAGAAGGGGATGCCTTGGGCATCCCCAAGCTTAGACGCTTGATTCTTCTTATAATATGCAGGGGTGAACCACCGGGGCATCCCCAAGCTTAGAGCTTTCACTCTCCTTGATCATATTGCATCATACTCCTCTCTTGATCCTTGAAAACTTCCTCCACACCAAACTCGAAGCAACTCATTAGAGGGTTAGTGCATAATAAAAATTCACATGTTCAGAGGTGACACAATCATTATTAACACTTCTGGACATTACATAAAGCTACTGGACATTAATGGATCAAAGAAATTCATCCAACATAGCAAAAGAGGCAATGCGAAATAAAAGACAGAATTTGTCAAAACAGAACAGTCCGTAAAGATGGATTTTATTAGGCCACCAGACTTGCTCAAACGAAAATTCCCAAATTGAATGAAAGTTGCGTACATATCTGAGGATCATGCTCGTAAATTGGCGTAATTTTCTGAGCTACCTACGAGGAGATAGACCCAGATTCGTGACAAGCAAAGAAATCTAGAACTGCGCAGTAATCCAAATCTAGTACTTACTTTTCTATCAAAGACTTTACTTGGCACAACAAAACATAAAACTAAGATAAGGAGAGGTTGCTACAGTAGTAAACAACTTCCAAGACACAAATATAAAACAAAAATACTGGAGTAAAAATATGGGTTGTCTCCCATAAGCGCTTTTCTTTAACGCCTTTCAGCTAGGCGCAGAAAGTGTAACTCAAGTATTATCGAGAGATGAAGCATCAACATCATAATTTGTTCTAATGATAGAATCATAAGGTAACTTCATTCTCTTTTTAGGGAAGTGTTCCATACCTTTCTTGAGAGGAAATTGATATTTAATATTACCTTCCTTCATATCAATAGTAGCACCAACGGTTCGAAGAAAAGGTCTTCCCAATATAATGGGGCAAGATGCATTGCATTCAATATCCAAGATAACAAAATCAACGGGGACAAGGTTATTGTTAACCATAATATGAACATTATCAATTCTCCCCAAAGGTTTCGTTTTAGCATTATCAGCGAGATTAACATCCAAATAACAATTTTTCAATGGTGGCAAGTCAAGCATATCATAGACTTTCTTAGGCATAACAGAAATACTTGCACCAAGATCACATAAAGCATTACAATCAAAATCTTTGACCCTCATTTTAATGATGGGCTCCCAACCATCTTCTAGCTTTCTAGGAATAGAAGTTTCAAGTTTTAGTTTCTCTTCTCTAACTTTTATGAGAGCATTTGTAATATGTTTTGTGAAAGCCAAATTTATAGCACTAGCATTAGGACTTTTAGCAAGTTTTTGTAAGAACTTTATAACTTCAGAGATGTGTCAATCAACAAAATTTAAATCATTACAATTTAAAGCAATGGGATTATCATCCCCAAGGTTGGAAAAAATTTCAGCAGTTTTATCACAAGCAGTTTCAGCAGTTTTAGCAGTTTCAGGTAATTTTGCGCGCTTTGCACTAGGAGTAGAAGCATTGCCAACACCAATTATTTTACCATTGATAGTAGGAGGTGTAGCAACATGTGAATCATTAGCATTGCTAGTGGTGGTAATAGTCCAAACTTTAGCTATATTTTTCTCTTTAGCTAGTTTTTCATTTTCTTCTCTATCCCACCTAGCACGCAGTTCAGCCATTAATCTTATATTCTCATTAATTCTAACTTGGATGGCATTTGCTGTAGTAACAAATTTTTTTTCAATATCCCTATTAGGCATAACTTTCGATTTCAAAAGATCAACATCAGAGGCAAGACTATCAACTCTAGAAACAAGAATATCAATTTTATCGAGCTTTTCCTCAACAGATTTGTTAAAGGCAGTTTGTGTACTAATAAATTCTTTAAGCATAGCTTCAAGTCCAGGGGGTGTATTCCTATTATTGTTGTAAGAATTCCCATAAGAATTAGCATAACCGTTACCATTATTGTAAGGATATGGCCTATAGTTATTACTAGAATTGTTCCGATAAGCATTGTTGTTGAAATTACTATTTTTAATGAAGTTTACATCAACATGTTCTTCTTGGGCAACCAATGAAGCTAATGGAACATTATTAAGATCAACATTAGTCCTATCATTCGCAAGCATAGACATAATAGCATCAACCTTATCATTCAAGGAAGAGGATTCTTCAACAGAATTTACCTTCTTACCTTGTGGAGCTCTTTTCGTGTGCCATTCAGAGTAATTAACCATCATATTATCAAGAAGCTTTGTTGCTTCACCAAGAGTGATGGACATAAAGGTACCTCCAGCAGCTGAATCCAATAAATTCCGCGAAGAAAAATTTAGTCCTGCATAGAAGGTTTGGATGATCATCCAAGTAGTCGGTCCATGGGTTGGGCAATTTTTAACCAGAGATTTCATTCTTTCCCAAGCTTGAGCAACATGTTCATTATCCAATTGTTTAAAATTCATTATGCTACTCCTCAAAGATATAATTTTAGCAGGAGGATAATATCTACCAATAAAAGCATCCTTGCATTTAGTCCAGGAATCAATACTATTCTTAGGCGAGAGATAGCAACCAATCTTTAGCTCTTCCTCTTAATGAGAAAGGAAACAATTTTAATTTTATAATGTCACCATCTACATCTTTATACTTTTGCATTTCACATAGTTCAACAAAATTATTGAGATGGGCAGCAGCATCATCGGAACTAACACTGAGAAAATTGCTCTCGCATAACAAGATTCAAGTAAAGCGGGTTTAATTTCAAAGAATTCTGCTGTAGTAGCAGGTGGAGCAATAGGTGTGCATAAGAAATCATTATTATTTGTGCTAGTGAAGTCACACAACTTAGTATTTTCAGGGTTGGCCATTTTAGCAGTAGTAAATAAAACAAACTAGATAAAGTAAATGCAAGTAAACTAATTTTTTTGTATTTTTGATATAGCAAACAAGACAGTAAATAAAGTAAAGCTAGCAACTATTTTTTTTTGTGTTTTGATATAATGCAGCAAACAAAGTAGTAAATAAAATAAAGCAAGACAAAAACAAAGTAAAGAGATTGAGAAGTGGAGACTCCCCTTGCAGCGTGTCTTGATCTCCCCGGCAACGGCGCCAGAAAAGAGCTTGATGGCGTGTATTTCACACGTTCGTTGGGCAACCCCAAGAGGAAGGTATGATGCGCACAGCAGCAAGTTTTCCCTCAGAAAGAAACCAAGGTTTATCGAACCAGGAGGAGCCAAGAAGCACGTTGAAGGTTGATGGCGGCGGGATGTAGTGCGGCGCAACACCAGGGATTCCGGCGCCAACGTGGAACCTGCACAACACAACCAAAGTACTTTGCCCCAACGAAACAAGTGAGGTTGTCAATCTCACCGGCTTGCTGTAACAAAGGATTAACCGTATTGTATGGAAGATGATTGTTTGAAGAGAAAACGATAAAAACAAGTATTGCAGCAGATTTGTATTTCAGTATTAAAGAATGGACCGGGGTCCACAGTTCACTAGAGGTGTCTCTCCGATAAGATAAAAGCATGTTGGGTGAACAAATTACAGTCGGGCAATTGACAAATAGAGAGGGCATAACAATGCACATACATGTCATGATAAGTACAGTGAGATTTAATTGGGTATTATGACAAAGTACATAGACCACCATCCAACTGCATCTATGCCTAAAAAGTCCACCTTCAGGTTATCATCCGAACCCCTTCCAGTATTAAGTTGCAAAGCAACAGACAATTGCATTAAGTATGGTGCGTAATGTAATCAACAACTACATCCTCGGACATAGCGCCAATGTTTTATCCCTAGTGGCAACAACACAACACAACCTTAGAACTTTCGTCACATCGTCCTGTGTGTCAATGCAGGCATGAACCCACTATCGAGCATAAATACTCCCTCTTGGAGTTAAAAGTAAAAACTTGGCCGGAGCCTCTACTAGTAACGGAGAGCATGCAAGATCATAAACAACACATATGTAATAACTTGATAATTAACATAACATGGTATTCTCTATCCATCGGATCCCGACAAACACAACATAGAGTATTACGGATAGATGATCTTGATCATGTTAGGCAGCTCACAAGATCCAACAATGAAGCACAATGAGGAGAAGACAACCATCTAGCTACTGCTATGGACCCATAGTCCAGGGGTGAACTACTCACTCATCACTCCGGAGGCGACCATGGCGGTGTAGAGTCCTCCGGGAGATGAATCCCCTCTCCGGCAGGGTGCCGGAGGAGATCTCCAGAATCCCCCGAGATGGGATCGGCGGCGGCGGCGTCTCTGGAAGGTTTTCCGTATCGTGGTTTTTCGCCTCAGGGTTTTCGCGACGGAGGCTTTAAGTAGGCGGAAGGGCAGAGTCGGTGGGCTGACGAGGGGCCCACACCACAGGGCGGCGCAGGCCCCCCCTTGGCCGCGCGGCCCTGTGGTCTGGCCACCTCGTGGCCCCACTTCGTATGCTCTTCGGTCTTCTGGAAGGTTCGTGGCAAAATAGGACCCTGAGACTTGATTTCGTCCAATTCCGAGAATATTTCGTTACTAGGATTTCTGAAACCAAAAACAGCAGAAAACAGCAACTAGCACTTCGGCATCTTGTTAATAGGTTAGTTCCAGAAAATGCACGAATATGACATAAAGTGTGCATAAAACATGTAGGTATCATCAATAATATGGCATAGAACATAAGAAATTATCGATACGTCGGAGACGTATCACCCTACGAGTATGAGAATGTGCGGACATGATCGAGACACCTCTCCGATAAATAATCATTAGAAGGACCTGGATGTCCGTAATGATTCCACATATTAAACAAAGATCCTTATCGGTTGAACCACAATGTCGGGGATTCAAATAACCATGTATTGTATTCTTTGTCTCTTTATATATTACTTGCCCGATATTAGATCTTCTCTATTACCATACCTAGTTCAATCTATTTACCGGCAAGCACTCTTTACTCATATCGTAACATAATATCAAGGTGACTAACTCATTAGTCACTTCCTTGCAAGCTCTTTGGATGTTGCGTCACTGAGTGGGCCGGAGAATATCTTTCCATCACATGTTTGGTAGAATCCCACTCTTCATTCATGCAACCCAGCAATCACCTTCCGAAGTACATGAAATATACCTTTATAATCACCCTCTTATGAAATGACGGTTGATGCCCCCAAAGTATTCTTCAATGCCCGGGAGCAACATAATCTCATGGTTTATAGAATAAGATACTTGATATGAAAATCAACCAGCTTCAGCAAATTAAATATCATGACTTGATCTTATTTCTTTGATAATTTGAATATGTTCATCACATCATTATCATAATGATATTATCACATTATAAATCAAAATCCATATCCGTGGTTAGAAAACGATAACCATCATTTAATCAATGAGATAGCCAAGTAGAGGCATGCTAGGCACTCAGTGTTTTTTATGAAACCACACATGTATTATATTTCTGGTTTGTACAATTCTAACAAAGAATATTACCCTATATCATGAACTAGAAATATGAGAATAACAAACTTTATTATTGCCCCCAGGGTATATTTCCAACACATAGATCACATAAAAACTATAGTTTTGCTATTGTAAAGTGGCGCATCAGCTATCTATATAAATTGAAGATCTTGATATACAATTGCAAGAAGGTAAATATTTTTACGGACTCCCTAGAGGAGCACATGCCCCTTTATTACATAATATGTTTTTAGAAAGATTTTTAAAATTCATTTGTTATAAAAAATACATCGATTTTTCTTAATCCTCAACACAAGCACAAGAAACCCTAAAAGTAATAAAAATTACAAACAAGTCCTTGATCCACCTAGCAACAACTACAAGGACTCCCATCTAAGAGCTCATAATGGTTTTGTGGTCCTCTAGACAATCAAACGGATTCAATGTTCAGCCGCGGAGCATCGTCACGTCCCCCCATGATCTGGCATGTAATTGAGAAATCTAACTAACTAACTGACTTTTATTTAGGGAAATCCATATCCTTCCGCCTGCGGGGCTGCGATCATGTGCCGTCACCTCCCATCCCCCTCTTGCCACTCCTTGCATCCACAATGCTGCCCATATCCTTGCGGCTACAACATTGCAAGTCATTCCTACGACGCGCGTCTGGATAAGCTTTTACGCCTCCAACTGCAAGTTCCGCCGCCAAGACAAGGTAAGGGCGTGCGATTCCCAAATGCTTCCCGGAGAGGGCTCGATTTGGGTGAAAATTTAGGGGACTGTTTGTTTCTGGTGCAGGCCTCAACCCCTGCCTAGGCGAAGGCGACCTCGAAGAACCAGAACACACTCCCATGGATGCCCTGTCCTTGGATCAAGGGTGCGCCCTAGACCACGCTCTCCCCTCGGCTCAGGGGGGGGGGGGGGGCAGATGCCCCGCGCTGCATGCATGCATCTGTCTCCCACGGCTAAGGGAAGCACTTTCCGTCCTTTTATTGTTCGTGCATCCATCAAGCGCCCCCCACCACTTCAACGATCTGCTCCAACCTCCGTGCATGTCTCTTGAACATGATTGTATGTACTACATGTTTGACGGAATGCTCATGGTACATGTAAGGCCTTGGAATTATAATTTTTCATATGTGTAGGCACTGCTTCTCCTAATTTATTTATTCTGCTTCTCCTTATTTATTTATTTGTCCTCTACTAAGATTTTTAAATTGAAGTTGAAAGCAAAAAAGAGATCATGCATAAAAAATTGGTCTTGTAGTGAAAACCTGTAGTGGGTTGAGACACTAGTAGAAAAAGAGGCTTCCATCCGCCCCCATTAGTCCCCAAAATATAGGAACCGTGACTAAGGGGGTCTTTAGTCGCGGTTCGGAAGGCGACCCGCGACTAAAAACCTGGGCCCAGCGCGCTCGGCGGCCAGCTGGTGGACGGGAGGAGCTTTAGTCGCGGTTGGTCAGGCCAACCGCGACTAAAGCTCCTCAGGCCTGGCCCGAAGGCCTTTAGTCGCGGTTGGGGCCAACCGCGACTAAAGGCCCATCCCTATAAAAGGCAGCTCAGCTCACTTCACTTAGCCATTTGGTGTCACTTCTCTTCACAATCTTCACAAGGGGTGGTGGGTTTGCTTTAATTTGGTTCCTCTTATTCACACAAGGTGTTCGATGAAATGCCCGAGAGCATGAAACAAATATGATATGAAGTGTCCGAGCCACACTTGAGCTTTCTCATTTATTTTTCCTCCTCGATCGCGGTTAGCAACTTGAACCTTTCATGTGTCATTGATAAAATATGCATGTGTGTAGTTCATTGTTTAATTTATATTATTTCTAGCTAGTTAGTTTAACAAATGGATGATGGTGAATTATATACTTTATATAATAATAATGCAGATGAATCGGTAATGGATGTACGGCAACCGACTCTCCGGCGAGTTCACTACGGGTTTGAAAGATTTCCTCGTAGTGGCTAATGCGAACAAGCAGGGGGAGTTTTGTTATCTGTCCATGTGTTGGCTGTAAGAATCTGAAGGGTTACTCTTCCTCAAGAGAAGTTCACCTGCACCTGCTTCGGCACGGTTTCATGCCAAGCTATAATTGTTGGACCAAGCATGGAGAAAGAGGGGTTATAATGGAAGAATATGAAGAAGGGGATGATATCATCGATGACAACTATCCTGATCATTTCGGTGATATTTTCATGGAGGATGCTGAAGGTGGGGAAGGTGAAGGAGAAGGTGAAGAAGAGGCACGTGATGAGCCCGCTGATGAACTTGGTCGGACCATTGCTGATGCACGGAGAGGCTGCGAAACTGAAAAGGAACGGAAGAATTTGGATCACATGTTACAGGATCACAAAAAATCGTTGTACCCCGGATGCGATAATGGTCTGAAAAAGCTGGACTGCATACTGGATTTGCTGAAATGGAAGGCACAGGAAGATCTATCTGACTCGGGATTTGAAAATTTGCTGAAAATGATGAAGAATATGTTTCCAAAGAATAACGAGTTGTCCGCCAGTACGTACGAAGCAAAGAAGGTTGTCTGCCCTCTAGGTTTAGAGGTTCTGAAGATACATGCATACCTTAACGACCGCATCCTCTACCGCGGTGAATACGGGAATTTAAATGAATGCCCGATATGCACTGCATTGCGTTATAAGATCAGAGGCGAGGACCCTGGTGACGATGTTGAGGGCGAGAAACCCAGGAAGAGGGTTTCCACCAAGGTGATGTGGTATGCTCCTATAATATCACGGTTGAAACGTCTGTTCAGGAACAAAGAGCATACCAAGTTGTTGCGATGGCAGAAAGAGGGTCGGACGGGAAGCTGAGACACCCCGCAGATGGAACGCAATGGAGAAAGATCGACAGAAAGTTCAAAGATTTATGCCTTTATATATATGAGGATAATGCATCACAAATGATCAAACAAATTAAGACCGGGCTTTATATGCCTTTATATATATGGATCCAACAAAGTTAACTACTAGTAGTACATCAGCTTGTTTTGCTGTGACTCCACCTCTACAATTTCCCTGCGATAACACGTGAAAACTATGAGGTTACATAAAAACCAAGAAAAAAAACAGCATCGAGCGCTCTACGTCATCACTTGGAAAATAACTGCAAGCCATTGGCCGTGAAGAGGCCAAGAAAAAACACTTGGTCTCCTCCTCTTTTGCACGGCCGCTCACAATTCCCGGACGCGCATACCGAATCCCGTTGACAAGGCAAGAGCTCCACAAACCGTGCAGCTAGATCTGATGGCTCGGCTAAAACTGACTTAGGCTCTGTAGTTCACCGAGGAGCGGTAGCTCATCCCGGCCGACCATCCGGCGGGGATGGCGTTGGTGGCGATGAGCACCTTGCCGGAGCCCGAGGTGAGCCTGAAGGAGAACGGCGCGCGCAGAGGCTTCCCGTCGTTAGAGTTGATGATATACGTTGCTCCCCACGACTGCTGCATCCTCGTCCACGGCTTGCCGCTGCCCTGCATGACGTCGACGGCGGAGAGGTCCCCGTCGCCGGCCTGGTACATGACCATCACGGCGAGGTAGTACGGGTTGGAGCCCGCGTCCACCTTGAAGGAAATCTTCATGCCGTTGTAATTGCACGGCACCCTGGGGAATCAAATGTTTGATAGCACGCGCGTCGTCAGTACAAAAGTTTGGGCCGACGTTAACTCTGACTACGATTACTATATCAGAGTCGATTGCTTTTTCACCTCTTGTAACTGATCTTGAGTTGTCCGGCGGAGCGGAGGCGATCGGCCTTCCCCCGGTACGCCATGGCGCCGAAGGCGGTGCCGCTCATGTCGAAGTGATCCTCCGAGGCGCATATGCCGTCAGGGCAGGAGTCCGTGATGGCGACGGTCACTGGGCGACCGGAGCAGGCGCTGTTGCCGGTGCACTTAACCTGTAACACATACATACGCCCGTGCACTTAGCGGGGTACTGAAGTTTGCACGTTGGTTCGTGAAACTACTGTATATACGACTGATCGTGTACCTGATAACATGCGCCGCAGCCTTTGCCGTTCTTGAAGAAGGAGGGTCCGCCGGCGGCGATCATCGACTTGAACGGGCGTTGGCTGACGGCGCCTTGGTAACCGCACGCGCCACCTGCATTTCGTTCGCGCAACAGAGTAAGTGTCTGTCTACCCTCTACCGATATGACCAGCTAGTACATATCTCAGGTACATAGTCTGTGTGGGACTTACCGTCGCTGCCGGCGCCGTAAGGGCTCCCGTACCACGTCGCGCCGCCGGAGGACCAGCAGGAGATGGGCTTCACAAGAAGTGACAGGATGACGGGTAGTGCCGCAAATAGTAGAGTGCCTAGACTAGCCATCTATTGACCGTCTCCTGGATCTTGGCTCCCAAAGATCGAGGATGATCAGGAAAGACCGATGTGGAGCTAGCTAGGTTTGTTTTGCGGAAACAACTTGGTTTGCTTGCAGGACTAGAGCGATCTGGGCTGCATATATAGGATGGATTTAGGTGTTGTAAACGTGGGAGCAAATAAGTGCAGTCGTGCACACACGAATTGTTTTGGTAAACGTGGCGGCAACTAAGATTTAGCAAGAGGGAGAGCGCATACACAGTTACACACACGGGGGTCAACTAACCTCGAACGGCCGATCCTATGATATCGGAGAGCCATGGAGGCGATGACGCTGTCTCTCTAACCTCCGGAGACTTTGGATAAATCTAATCATCGAGGTTGTTGAAATGCGTACATATGTGTATATGGGGTCAAATACATTTTTTTTGCGAATGGGGTCAAGTACTGTATTAAAATCATAAGTTTACATTAAGACGATACGAGCTACAAGAATTAACAACCGATCCCTCTGTATAGTATAGTAGGATGAACACAACCCAAAAGCAAAGACAATAAAACAAAGAAAAATGTAGAAGATCGTGATCGCCCCATAATAGTGTCCATGGTGGTGGAGTGCTCATCGTAGACTACGCCAATATCCATCGTAGACTACTCCTTCCGATCATTTGCCTTGTGTAGTCAATATTGGCATTGCTATTCCACATTCAAATATCTTCAACTATGAATATTATTGGGTTGATCATCCTAGCTTTGATAGGTTCTATTAAGCAATCTTGGGAACACAGATCACATAAAAGCTATAGTTTTGATATTATGGCTAATAAATGAAGACTCAGGATTTCTAACAAAGAAGTGGCACACGAGCGTGTATAAACTGAAGATCTCAATATAGGATTGCAAGAAGGTAATTCTTATTGTGGATACCCTAGAGGAACACATCCCTCTTTTGTTACAGAATTTAATTTCTAAAATATTTTTGAATTTCACCTTGAGAAGCCGTTGCTTGTAGGATGCAATTATTGGAGAAAGAGATTTACCGTTAGATGGGTTAAAATGCCTAAGAGAACATAACAAAAAGTTCCATGTAATGGAAACCCAAAGATTTAGAAGAAACTCTAATTCTATGCTCAGCGTTGAAAGTGGAAATGGTTGGTATGCTTTACTCCTGCTAGAAACATAGCATGCGACAATATGAAGGAATATAAACACAGATTGATTTCGCTAGGATGGTTAGGAGAGTGGATGGGCTATAATACGTCAGAACGCCCTTTCTGAAGGAAGAAGTGGAGTTGGTAATTAAATAAATTCCTAATGGTAAATCTTCTGGCATGATGGCTTGAGTGGTACATTTCTTGAAGAGATGGCAGCCTATCATCCAAAATGAATTTTACAAGCTTGCTCGGGATTTTCAAGATGAACCAATGAATCTGCAGAATATTAATGGCTCAAGAAACACGTTAGTGCCCAAAGTGTAAACTCCCGACGATGTCAATGACTTAAGGCCCATATCTCCTACTAAAGTGTCTCTGAAGTTTATCAAAAATTAGCTGCAAAAGCATATTCTCATATGTATCCACAAGAATCAACATGGTCCTTTGAGGACAAGCACATGTGCCACACTTCAAAGAAGCCTACAATTATTTTAAAGCTAGAGCTTGCCAAGGCATTTGGTACTATTGAGCATGAAGCAATTCTGAAACTTATGGAGCATACGGGTTTTAATAAGAGATGGTTGCAATGGATAAGATATATACTTTCATTTGGTACATCTATCTTACTGAATGATGTTCCTCGAAAGCAATTTACTTGCAAAAGATGAGTGAGGCAGAGATCTATCTCCAACTCTCTATGTGATGGGTTCAGATCTATTACAAAATATGGTAAATGATATGTTACACCAAGGCCTTATATATCTATCTATTGATAGTTATGATCCAAAAAAATTCTATCATACAATATGCAGAGGGTATTCGCTTCTTCCCAAATTAGGATGTATATTAGTTTTGATTAAAGTAAAATTTTATAAAATTTGACTAATTGTACATGAACATATATTACCTTTCATGGTATCAAATGCATATAGTATGAAAACATATTTCAAGATGGTCCTAATAACATTGAGTTAGTGTTGTAGAAGTTGATAGGTTTTCTATACATTTGATAAAGTTTACAAAGTTTGACTTTAATTAAAAATAATATGCATCCTAATTTGAGAAGGATTACATTATTGTTGATATTACCTCGTGACATGGGCCAATTAATGGATTTAAAGGATCCTATTCAAAAATTCTATTTATCTACTAAATTAAAATTTAGTTATCACAAATCAAACATTGTCCTTATTATTTTATCAGATGGTATAGTTAATCATTTAACATCTTCTTTTGGCTATATTTTGCTCTTCAATAACTTTGTGTTGCCCTTGGGACTACTAGGCCTGAAATTCAAGATGTGATGCCAATGGTGACTAAACTAGAAATAAAATTATCCTCTATTTCTAGTATTTTGTCCCAAGGGCAAGACGGTGGCTAGTAGACTCCGAATTATCATGAATGAGTATTTTTGTGTGTGGTTGATACGTCCAAAACGTACTACTTTCCCGAACACTTTTGCTATTGTTTTGTCTCTAATTTGTGTATTCTGGATACAACTAACACGGACTAACGCTGTTTTCAGCAGAATTGCTCTGGTGTCTCGTTTTTGTGCAGAAATCCAACTTTCAGGAAAATCCTCGGAATTTATACGAAAGGTCCTATTTTCCCAGAATATTGACGGAGCCAGAAGGGCAAGCCAGGTGGGGGCCCGAGGGCCCCACACACTAGGCCGGCGCGGCCCAGGAGGGGGGCGCGCCGCCCTGTTGTGTGGGCGCCTCGGCTGGCCCCCGACGCCCTCCTTCGGACTACTTAATGCCTTCGACCTAAAAACGCACGGGGGTTAGAAGAAATCGCCGAAGACATCCGAGACGCCGCCACCGTCGCGAAACTCCGTCTCGGGACCGAAACTCCGTTCGGCACTCCGCCGGGACGGGGAATTGGAGGAGATCATCGCCATCATCACCACCGACGCCTCTCCATCGACCAGCCATGTTTCCCCCATCCATGTGTGAGTAATTCCCCCGCTGTAGGCTGAAGGGGATGGTAGGGATTGGATGAGATTGGTCATGTAAGAGCATAAGATTGTTAGGGCATAGTGCCTAGTGTCCGTAATTTGTACTTTTATGATATTGTTGCAACTTGTTATGCTTAATGCTTGTCACTAGGGCCCGAGTGCCATGATCTCAGATCTGAACATGTTATCAATTCATTATGATATTCATTGCTTTATGATCTTACCTGCAAGTTGTATACACGTGTTGTTGTCCGGAACCCGAGGCCCCAAAGTGACGAAATTGGGACAACCGAAGGGGATGGCGGTGACATGAGGATCACATGTGTTCACGGAGTGTTAATGCTTTGCTCCGGTGCTCTATTAAAAGGAGTGCCTTAAGTTCCAGTAGATTCCCTAGAGGCCCGGCTGCCACCGGCTGGGTAGGAAAAAAGATGTTGTGCAAGTTTCTCATTGCGAGCACGTACGACTATATATGGAACACATGCCTATTGATTGATTAGTACTTGGACACCGTTTTATTATTATCTGCAAATGCCCTGCTTTGATTGTTACATGAGTTTCTCTCATCCATGCAACGCCCGTTCATCCATCCTTGTGCCTACAGTATTTTAATCCTGCTGTTTACTATAATCACTACTGCTGTCTTTGTTACTCTGCTGTTGTTATTTCACTACTGCTACTGCTATAAAACGGTTACTACTGATAAACTCTTGCGAGCAAGTCTGTTTCCAGGTGCAGCTGAATTGACAACTCCGCTGTTAAGGCTTACAAGTATTCTTTGTCTCCCCTTGTGTCGAATCAATAAATTGGGTTTTACTTCCTGCGAAGACTGTTGCGATCCCCTATACTTGTGGGTCATCAAGACTATTTTCTGGCGCCGTTGCCGGGGAGCATAGATTTATTTGCAAGTTCACTTGCATTGATATTGTTCGCTGCAAATTCTCCATCATGGGTAAACCTCGCGATACTAAAGTCGCTATATTACCATCCACTACAAGAAAAGGTACAACTCTGAGTACCTCTGCTGCTCTTGATTCACCGTCTGTGATTGATAAACTTGTTTCACCACCACATGCTTCACATGCTGGTACTTCTGCTAGATCTGAAAATTCCTCTCATAATATTGATGATGCTTCTGCTGTGCTTGATGATAGTGGTTCATTGGGATCTTTTCTAGATGCTACAATTGCTAGGTCTAGACAAATTGAAAATGCTGAAACTCCTAATGAAGATGCTGCTACACCTGTTAATTCACCTGAGTCTGTTGAATACCCTAGTGATGATCTTGATGAAGATTATGTAGAACTTGATGATGATTTTATTGATAAATGCAATGCTACTACTGATGCAAGAAAAATTAAAAAGTTGCTTGCACAACATACTGTTAGATATAAATTGTCTCCTGATCCTAAATTTGCCACATCCCCTATAAACATTAAGGATAAAGATTATGATTTTTCTCTTGATTTGTCTCATATATCTATTGTGGAGAAAACACCTTTTTGTGGTACTGAAAAAGAAAGTGATGTAGAACACATGATTGAGTTATCTACTCCGAGTAGCTTATTTTCTGATGATGTTAAGAAGCGTACTTATTTCGTTGCTAAAATTTTCCCTTTCTCATTAAAGGACGATGCTAAAACTTGGTATAATAGTTTGCCACCTGATTCTATTAATAGTCCAAAAGAATTGCTTGATGTTTTCTTCCGGAAATACTTTCCTGCTAGTGCTCAACATATTGCTTTGCAGAGAATTTATAATTTTGATCAGGAAGATGGAGAGAAATTGCCTGAGGCTTGGGCAAGATTTTGCTCTCTTATTAGAGCTCGGCCTGACCATGATTTGGAAAAGCATGATTTACTTGATATATTTTATAGTGGATTAACCATTGAGTCTAGGGCATACCTGGATAGTTGTGCTGGTTGTGTTTTCAGAAAAAGAACTCCAGACGACGCTGAAGAATTATTGGCTAGAATAGGCCGGAATCATGATGATTGGTCTACACCTGAACCAACCCCGACACCGATATTGAAGAAGAGGGGTATGATTAAATTAAATGATGAAGATATAAGGGAAGCCAAGAAATCTCTTAAAGAGAAGGGTATTAAATCAGAAGATGTGAAGAATTTACCTCCCATAGAAGATTCATGTAAGATCACTCCCCCTTCATCCATGATTGAGGTACACTCTCTTGAACGCTTTACTAGAGAAGATATTTGATGGCGTGTAACTCACACGTTCGTTGGGAACCCCAAGAGGAAGGTATGATGCGCACAGCAGCAAGTTTTCCCTCAGAAAGAAACCAAGGTTTATCGAACCAGGAGGAGCCAAGAAGCACGTTGAAGGTTGATGGCGGCGGGATGTAGTGCGGCGCAACACCGGAGATTCCGGCGCCAACGTGGAACCTGCACAACACAACCAAAGTACTTTGCCCCAACGAAACGAGTGAGGTTGTCAATCTCACCGGCTTGCTGTAACAAAGGATTAACCTTATTGTGTGGAAGATGATTGTTTGCGAGAAAACGAGTAAAGAACAATTGCGATAGATTGTATGCGATGTAAAGAATAGGACCGGGGTCCACAGTTCACTAGAGGTGTCTCTCCCATAAGATAAAAGCATGTTGGGTGAACAAATTACAGTCGGGCAATTGACAAATAGAGAGGGCATAACAATGCACATACATGATATGACAAGTATTGTGAGATTTAATTGGGCATTACGACAAAGTACATAGACCGCTATCCAGCATGCATCTATGCCTAAAAAGTCCACCTTCAGGTTATCATCCGAACCCCTTCCAGTATTAAGTTGCAAAACAACAGACAATTGCATTAAGTATGGTGCGTAATGTAATCAATAACTACATCCTCGGACATAGCATCAATGTTTTATCCCTAGTGGCAACAGCACATCAACAACCTTAGAACTTTCTGTCACTGTCCCAGATTTAATGGAGGCATGAACCCACTATCGAGCATAAATACTCCCTCTTGGAGTTAAGAGCAAAAACTTGGCCGAGCCTCTACTAATAACGGAGAGCATGCAAGATCATAAACAACACATAGGTAATAGATTGATAATTAACATAACATAGTATTCTCTATCCATCGGATCCCGACAAACACAACATATAGTATTACAGATAGATGATCTTGATCATGTTAGGCAGCTCACAAGATCCGACAATGAAGCACAATGAGGAGAAGACAACCATCTAGCTACTGCTATGGACCCATAGTCCAGGGGTGAACTACTCACTCAGCACTACGAAGGCGACCATGGCGGTGAAGAGTCCTCCGGGAGATGAATCCCCTCTCCGGCAGGGTGCCGGAGGCGATCTCCTGAATCCCCCGAGATGGGATTGGCGGCGGCGGCGCCTCAGTAAGGTTTTCCGTATCGTGGCTCTCGGTACTGGGGGTTTCGTCACGGAGGCTTTAAGTAGGCGGAAGGGCATGTCAAAGGGCGTCACGAGGGGCCCAGATGACAGGCCGGCGCGGCCAGGGCCTGGGCCGCGCCGCCCTGGTGTCTGGTGATACGTCTCCAACGTATCGATAATTTCTTGTGTTCCATGCCACATTATTCATGTTATCTACATGTTTTATGCACACTTTATGTCATATTCGTGCATTTTCTGGAACTAACCTATTAACAAGATGCCGAAGTGCCGATTCTTGTTTTCTGCTGTTTTTGGTTTCAGAAATCCTAGTAAAGAAATATTCTCGGAATTGGACGAAATAAAAGCCCGGAGGCCTATTTTTACACGAAGCTTCCGGAAGACCGAAGACAAGACGAAGAGGGGCCACGGGGTGGCCAAACCCTAGGGCGGCGCGGCCCCACCCCCGGCCGCGCCGGCCTATGGTTTGGGCCCCCGTGCCGCCTCTCGACCTACCCTTCCGCCTACTTAAAGCCTCCGTGACGAAACCCCCGATGCGAGAGCCACGATACGGAAAACCTTCCGAGACGCCGTCACCGCCGATCCCATCTCGGGGGATCCCGGGAGATCGCCTCCGGCACCCTGCCGGAGAGGGGAATCATCTCCCGGAGGACTCTACACCGCCATGGTCGCCTCCGGAGTGATGAGTGAGTAGTCTACCCCTGGACTATGGGTCCATAGCAGTAGCTAGATGGTTGTCTTCTCCCCATTGTGCTATCATTGTCGGATCTTGTGAGCTGCCTATCATGATCAAGATCATCTATATGTAATTCTATATGTTGCGTTTGTTGGGATCCGATGAATAGAAAATACTTGTTATGTTGATTATCAAAGTTATGCTTATGTGTTGTTTAAGATCTTGCATGCTCTCCGTTACTAGTAGATGCTCTGGCCAAGTAGATGCTTTTAACTCCAAGAGGGAGTACTTATGCTCGATAGTGGGTTCATGCCTGCATTGACACCGGGACGTGTGACAGAAAGTTCTAAGGTTGTGTTGTGCTTGTTGCCACTAGGGATAAAACATTGATGCTATGTCTAAGGATGTAGTTGTTGATTACATTACGCACCATACTTAATGCAATTGTACTGTTGCTTTGCAACTTAATACTGGAGGGGTTCGGATGATAACTCTGAAGGTGGACTTTTTAGGCATAGATGCGGTTGGATGGCGGTCTATGTACTTTGTCGTAATGCCCAATTAAATCTCACTATACTCATCATGATATGTATGTGCATTGTCATGCTCTCTTTATTTGTCAATTGCCCAAGCTGTAATTTGTTCACCCAACATGCTTGTTCGTCTTATGGGAGAGACACCTCTAGTGAAGCTGTGGACCCCGGTCCAATTCTCTTTACTTGAAATACAATCAACTGCAATACTTGTTTTTACTTGTTTTCTCTGCAAACAATCATCTTCCACACAATACGGTTAATCCTTTGTTACAGCAAGCCGGTGAGATTGACAACCTCACTTGTTTCGTTGGGGCAAAGTACTTTGAGTTGTGTTGTGCGGGTTCCACGTTGGCGCCGGAATCTACGGTGTTGCGCCGCACTACATCCCGCCGCCATCAACCTTCAACGTGCTTCTTGACTCCTACTGGTTCGATTAAACCTTGGTTTCTAACTGAGGGAAACTTTCCGTTGTGCGCATCACACCTTCCTCTTGGGGTTCCCAACGGACGTGTCAACTACACGCATCAAGCAAATTTTCTGGCGCCGTTGCCGGGGAGATCAAGACACGCTGCAAGGGGAGTCTCCACTTCTCAATCTCTTTACTTTGTTTTTGTCTTGCTTTATTTTATTTACTACTTTGTTTGCTGCACTAAATCAAAATACAAAAAAATTAGTTGCTAGTTTTACTTTATTTGCTATCTTGTTTGCTATATCAAAAACACAAAAAAATTAGTTACTTGCATTTACTTTATCTAGTTTGCTTTATTTACTTGTTGCTAAAATGGCTACCCCTGAAAATACTAAGTTGTGTGACTTCACAACCACAAATAATAATGATTTCTTATGCACACCTATTGCTCCACCTGCTACTACGAGCAGAATTCTTTGAAATTAAACCTGCTTTACTTGAATCTTGTTATGAAAGATCAATTTTCTGGAATTAGTTCGATGATGCTGCTGCCCATCTTAATAATTTTGTTGAACTATGTGAAATGCAAAAATATAAAGATGTAGATGGTGATATTATTAAACTAAAATTGTTCCCTTTCTCATTAAGAGGAAGAGCTAAAGATTGGTTGCTATCTACTGCCTAAGAATAGTATTGATTCATGGACTAAATGCAAGGATGCTTTTATTGGTAGATATTATCCCC
>NC_061514.1:64450811-64505728 GCF_022539505.1 Lolium rigidum
ATGATATTGATAATAAGATTACTACTACAGCAAATGCCATCCAAGTTAGAATTAATGAGAATATAAGATTAATGGCTGAATTGCGTGCTAGGTGGGATAGAGAAGAAAATGAAAAACTAGCTAAAGAAAATAATGTAGCTAAAGTTTGGACTATTACCACCACTAGTAATGTTAATTCTTCACATGTTGCTGCACCTCCTACTATCAATGGTAAAATAATTGGTGTTGGCAATGTTTCTACTTCTAGTGCAAAGCGAACAAAGCTGCCTGAAATTGCTAAAGCTGCTTGAAGCTGCTTGTGATAAAGCTGCTGAAATTTTTTCCAACCTTGGGAACAATGATCCCATTGCTGTAGCTCATAATGATTTAGATTTTGATGATTGCCACATCTCTGAAGTTATAAAGTTCTTACAAAAACTTGCTAAAAGTCCTAATGCTAGTGCTATAAATTTAGCCTTTACAAAACATATTACAAATGCTCTCATAAAAGCTAGAGAAGAGAAACTAAAACTTGAAACTTCTATTCCTAGAAAGTTAGAAGATGGTTGGGAGCCCATCATTAAAATGAAATTCAATGACTTTGAATGTAATGCTTTATGTGATCTTGGTGCAAGTATTTACGTTATGCCTAAAAAGATTTATGATATGCTTGACTTGCCACCATTGGAGAATTGTTATTTGGATGTTAATCTTGCCGATAATGTTAAAAAGAAACCTTTGGGGAGGATTGATAATGTGCGTATTACGGTTAACAATAACCTTGTCCCCGTTGATTTTGTTGTCTTGGATATCGAATGCAATGCATCTTGTCCTATTGTGTTGGGAATACCTTTTCTTCGAACTGTTGGTGCTGTTATTGATATGAGGGAAGGTAATATTAAATATCAATTTCCTCTCAAGAAAGGTATGGAACACTTCCCTAGAAAGAGAATGAAGTTGCCTTTTGATTCTATTACTAGAACAAGTTCTGATGTTGATGCTTCTACTTTCGATGTTACTTGATTTGTACTTTCTGCGCCTAGCTGAAAGGCGTTAAAAAAAAGCGCTTATGGGAGACAACCCATGTTTTTACTACAGTACTTTGTTTTATATTTGAGTCTTGGAAGTTGTTTACTACTGTAGCAACCTCTCCTTATCATGTTTTTGTACCAAGTAAAGTTTCTATGTCAAAGTTGATGTTATATTTGGGATCGTTGCGCAGAAACAGCATTGCTGTCTGTCACGAATCTGGGCACAAGTCTCTGTAGAAAATTCGAAAAAATCTGCCAATTTACGAGCGTGATCCTCAGATATGTACGCAACTTTCATTAGTTTTGAGTTTTTCCATTTGAGCAAGTATGGTGCCATTTTAAAATTCGTCTTTACGAACTGTTCTGTTTTTGACAGATTCTGCCTTTTATTTCGCATTGCCTCTTTTGCTATGTTGGATGAATTTCTTTGATCCATTAACGTCCAGTAGCTTTATGCAATGTCCAGAAGTGTAAAGAATGTTTGTGTCACCTCTGAATGTGTGAATTATTAATTGTGCACTAACCCTCTAATGAGTTTGCTTGAAGTTTGGTGTGAAGGAAGTTTTCAAGGGTCAAGAGAGGAGTATGATATACTATGATCAAGAGGAGTGAAAGCTCTAAGCTTGGGGATGCCCCCATGGTTCATCCCTGCATATTTTAAGAAGACTCAAGCGTCTAAGCTTGGGGATGCCCAAGGCATCCCCTTCTTCATCGACAACATCATCAGGTTCCTCCCCTGAAACTATATTTTTATTCAGTCACATCTTGTGTTCTTTACTTGGAGCGTCGGTTTGTTTTTGTTTTTGTTTTTGTTTGAATAAAATGGATCCTAGCATTCACTTTGTGGGAGAGAGACACGCTCCGCTGTTGCATATGGACAAATATGTCCTTAGGCTTTACTCATAATGTTCAAGGCGAAGTTTCTTCTTCGTTAAATTGTTATATGGTTGGAATTGGAAAATGCTACATGTAGTAATTCTAAAATGTCTTGGATAATGTGATACTTGGCAATTGTTGTGCTCATGTTTAAGCTCTTGCATCATATGCTTTGCACCCATTAATGAAGAAATACATAGAGCTTGCTAAAATTTGATTTGCATATTTGGTCTCTCTAAGGTCTAGATAATATCTAGTATTGAGTTTTGAACAACAAGGAAGACGGTGTAGAGTCTTATAATGTTTACAATATGTCTTTTATGTGAGTTTTGCTGCACCGGTTCATCCTTGAGTTTGCTTCAAATAACCTTGCTAGCCTAAACCTTGTATCGAGAGGGAATACTTCTCACGCATCCAAAATCCTTGAGCCAACTACTATGCCATTTGTGTCCACCATACCTACCTACTACATGGTATTTCTCCGCCATTCCAAAGTAAATTGCTTGAGTGCTACCTTTAAAATTCCATCATTCACCTTTGCAATATATAGCTCATGGGACAAAATAGCCTTAAAAACTATCGTAGTATCGAATATGTACTTATGCACTTTATCTTTTATTAAGTTGCTTGTTGTGCGATAACCATGCTTCTGGGGAACGCCATCAACTATTCTTTGTTGAATATCATGTGAGTTGCTATGCATGTCCGTCTTGTCCGAAGGATCTATCACCTTAATGATTGGAGCATGCAAATTGTTAGAGAAGAACATTGGGCCGCTAACTAAAGCCATGAATCATGGTTGAAGTTTCGAGTTTTGGACATATATCCTCAATCTCATATGAGAATAATAATTGTTGCTACATGCTTATGCATTTAAGAGGAGTCCATTATCCGTTGTCCATGTTGTCCCGGTATGGATGTCTAAGTTGAGAATAATCAAAAGCGAGAAATCCAAAATGCGAGCTTTCTCCTTAGACCTTTGTACGAGGCGGCATGGAGGTACCCCTTTGTGACACTTGGTTGAAACATGGCATTGCAAAGATCCGGTAGTCCAAGCTAAGTAGGACAAGGTGCGGGCACTATTAGTATACTATGCATGAGGCTTGCAACTTGTAAGATATAATTTACATAACTCATATGCTTTATTACTACCGTTGACAAAATTGTTTCATGTTTTCAAAATAAAAGCTCTAGCACAAATACGAGCAATCGATGCTTTCCTCTTTGAAGGACCTTTCTTTTACTTTTATTGTTGAGTCAGTTTACCTATCTCCCTCCACCTTAAGAAGCAAAGACTTGTGTGAACTGTGCATTGATTCCTACATACTTGCATATTGCACTTGTTATATTACTTTATGTTGACACTATCCATGAGATATACATGTTATAAGTTGAAAGCAACCGCTGAAACTTAATCTTCCTTTGTGTTGCTTCAACACCTTTACTTTGATTTATTGCTTTATGAGTTAACTCTTATGCAAGACTTATTGATGCTTGTCTTGAAGTACTATTCATGAAAAGTCTTGGTTTTATGATTCAGTTGTTTACTCATGTCATTTCCATTGTTTTGATCGCTGCATTCATTACATATGTTTACAAATAGTATGATCAAGATTATGATGGCATGTCACTTCAGAAATTATCTTTGTTATCGTTTTACCTGCTCGGGACGAGCAGAACTAAGCTTGGGGATGCTGATACGTCTCCAACGTATCGATAATTTCTTATGTTCCATGCTACATTATTGATGATATCTACATGTTTTATGCATATTATATGTCGTATTTACGCATTTTCTGGAACTAACCTATTAACAAGATGCCGAAGAGCCAGTTGTTGTTTTCTGCTGTTTTTGGTTTCAGAAATCCTAGTAAGAAAATATTCTCGGAATTGGACGAAATCACCGCCCAGGGTCCTATTTTTGCACGAAGCTTCCAGAAGACCGAAGGGGAGTCGAAGTGGGGCCACGAGGTGGCCAGGTGACAGGGCGGCGCGGCCTAGGCCCTGGCCGCGCGGCCCTGTCATCTGGGCCCCTCGTGCCGCCTCTTGACCTGCCCTTCCGCCTACTTATAGCCTCCGTCGCAAAACCCCCAGTACCGAGAGCCACGATACGGAAAACCTTCCAGAGACGCCGCCGCCGCGAATCCCATCTCGGGGGATTCGGGAGATCGCCTCCGGCACCCTGCCGGAGAGGGGATTCATCTCCCGGAGGACTCTACACCGCCATGGTCGCCTCCGGAGTGATGAGTGAGTAGTTCACCCCTGGACTATGGGTCCATAGCGGTAGCTAGATGGTCGTCTTCTCCTAATTGTGCTTCATTGTTGGATCTTGTGAGCTGCCTAACATGATCAAGATCATCTATCCGTAATACTATATGTTGTGTTTGTCGAGATCCGATGGATAGAGAATACTATGTTATGGTGATTATCAATCTATTGTTTATGTGTTGTTTATGATCTTGCATGCTCTCCGTTATTAGTAGAGGCTCTGGCCAAGTTTTTGCTCTTAACTTCAAGAGGGAGTATTTATGCTCGATAGTGGGTTCATGCCTTCATTGACACCTGGGACAGTGACAGAAAGTTCTAAGGTTGTGATGTGTTGTTGACACTAGGGATAAAACATTGATTCTATGTCTAAGGATGTAGTTGTCGATTACATTACGCACCATACTTAATGCAATTGTCTGTTGCTTTGCAACTTAATACTGAATGGGGTTCGGATGATAACCTGAAGGTGGACTTTTTAGGCATAGATGCGGTTGGATGGCGGTCTATGTACTTTGTCGTAATGCCCAATTAAATCTCACTATATTTATCATATCATGTATATGCATTGTTATGCCCTTCTCTATTTGTCAATTGCCCGACTGTAATTTGTTCACCCAACATGCTTTTATCTTATGGGAGAGACACCTCTAGTGAACTGTGGACCCCGGTCCTATTCTTTACATCGCATACAATCTACTTGCAATACTTGTTTTACTTGTTTTCTTGCAAACAATCATCTTCCACACAATACGGTTAATCCTTTGTTACGAGCAAGCCGGTGAGATTGACAACCTCACTTGTTTCGTTGGGGCAAAGTACTTGGGTTGTGTTGTGCGGGTTCCACGTTGGCGCCGGAATCCCTGTTGTTGCGCCGCATCACATTTCGCCACCATCAACCTTCAACGTGCTTCTTGGCTCCTCCTGGTTCGATAAACCTTGGTTTCTTTCTGAGGGAAAACTTGCTGCTGTGCGCATCATACCTTCCTCTTGGGGTTCCCAACGAACGTGTGAGTTACACGCCATCAATGCCCCGGTGGTTCATCCTTGAATATTTTAAGAAGACTCAAGCATCTAAGCTTGGGGATGCCCAAGGCATCCCCTTCTTCATCGACAACTTATCAGGTCACTTCTAGTGAAACTATATTTTTATTCCATCACATCTTATGTTCTTTACTTGGAGCGTCTGTTTGCTTTTATTTTCGTTTTGGTTTGAATAAAGTTGGATCCCACCATCCTTATATTGGAGATATTATGCTCCGCTTTTTCATATAGAACACTTGTGTTCTTAATTGTGCTTTAATGTTCATGGCGAAGGCTGAAATTGCTTCGTTAAATTGCTATTTGGTTGGAATCAGAAAATGCTTCATATGGTTTGGAATAACTTGAAACTTGGCAATTGTTTTGAGCTCTCATAGATCATGTTTAAGCTCTTGCATCATGTAGTTTAATCTATTAGTGGAGAACTACCGTAGAGCTTGTTAAAATTTGGTTTGCATGATTGGTCTCTCTAAGTCTAGATATTTTCTGGTAAAGTGTTTGAACAACAGGGAAGACAGTGTAGAGTCTTATAATGCTTGCAATATGTTCTTGTATAAGTTTTGTTGTACCTTTTCATACTTGTGTTTGCTTCAAACAACCTTGCTAGCCCAAACCTTGTACTGAGAGGAAATGCTTCTCGTGCATCCAAACACCTTGAGCCAAAACCCATGCCATTTGTGTCCACCATATCTACCTACTATGTGGTATTTTTCTGTCATTCCAAAGTAAATTAATTGAGTGCTACCTTTAAAATTTCATTCCTTTATCTTTGCAATATATAGCTCATGGGACAAATAGCTTAAAAACTATTGTGGTGATGAATATGTAGTTATGTGTCTTAGTTCTTATAAGTTGCTTGTTGAGCGGTAACCATGTTTCGGGGACGCCATCAACTTTTTACCTTTGTTGGATATCATGTGAGATGCTATGCATGTTCGTCTTGTCCGAAGTAAGGGTGATTTTCATGATCAAATGGTTTGAGTATGCATATTGTTAGAGAAGAACATTGGGCCGCTAACCAAAGCCATGTATCATGGTGGAAGTTTTCAGATTTGGACATACAACCTCAATCTCTTATGAGAATATTATCCGTTGTTGAATGCTTAAGCATTAAAAGAGGAGTCCATTATCTGTTGTCTATGTTGTCCCGGTATGGATGTCTAAGTTGAGAATAATCAAAAGCGAGAAATCCAATGCGTGCTTTCTCCTTAGACCTTTGTACGTACAGGCGGCATAGAGGTACCCCTTGATACGTGTAGATGCACACGTCCGTTGGGAACCCCAAGTGGAAGGTATGATGCGCACGGTGGCAAGTTTTCCCTCGGAAAGAAACCAAGGTTGAATCGAACCAGGAGGAGCCAAGAAGCACGTTGAAGGTTGATGGTCGCGAAATGTGATGCGGCGCAACACCGGGGATTCCGGCGCCAACGTGGAATCTCGCACAACAAAACCAAAGTACTTTGCCCCAACGAAACGGTGAGGTTGTCAATCTCACCGGCTTGCTGTAACAAAGGATTAAACGTATCGAGTGGAAGATGTTTGCAAAGAAAACAGTAAAACACAATTGCGATAGATTGTATGCTATGTAAAGAATAGGACCGGGGTCCACAGTTCACTAGAGGTGTCTCTCCCATAAGATAAAAGCATGTTGGGTGAACAAATTACGGTCGGGCAATTGACAAATAGAGAAAGGCATAACAATGCATATACATGATATGATAAATATAGTGAGATTTAATCCGGGCATTACGACAAAGTACATAGACCGCCATCCAACTGCATCTATGCCTAAAAAGTCCACCTTCAGGTTATCATCCGAACCCCCTTTCAGTATTAAGTTGCTAAGCAACAGACAATTGCATTAAGTATGGTGCGTAATGTAATCGACAACTACATCCTTAGACATAGCATCAATGTTTTATCCCTAGTGGCAACAACACATCACAACCTTAGAACCTACCGTCACGATCCCGGTGTCAATGAAGGCATGAACCCACTATCGAGCATAAATACTCCCTCTTGGAGTTAAGAGCAAAAACTTGGCAGAGCCTCTACTAATAACGGAGAGCATGCAAGATCATAAACAACACATAAACAATAGATTGATAATCACCATAACATAGTATTCTCTATCCATCGGATCCCGACAAACACAACATATAATATTACAGATAGATGATCTTGATCATGTTAGGCAGCTCACAAGATCCAACAATGAAGCACAACAAGGAGAAGACGACCATCTAGCTACTGCTATGGACCCATGGTCCAGGGATGAACTACTCACTCATCACTCCGGAGGCGATCATGGCGATGAAGAGTCCTCCGGGAGATGAATCCCCTCTCCGGCAGGGTGCCGGAGAGCGATCTCTCGAATCCCCCGAGATGGGATTCGCGGCGGCGCGTCTGCGGAAGGTTTTCCGTATCGTGGCTCTCGGTACCGGGGTTTTCGCGACGGAGGCTTTAAGTAGGCGGAAGGGTAGGTCGGGGGGCTCACGAGGGGCCCGGATGACGGGGCCGCGCGGCCGGGGGCCGGGCCGCGCCGCCACGTGGTCCGGCCACCTCGTGGCCCCACTTCGTTATCTCTTCGGTCTTCCGGAAGCTCCGTAGAAAAATAGGACCCCGGGCGAAGATTTCGTCCAATTCCGAGAATATTTCCTTACTAGGATTTACGAAACCAAAATCAGCGAAAACAGACAATCGGCTCTTCGGCATCTTGTTAATAGGTTAGTTCCAGAAAATGCATAAATATGACATATAATGTGCATAAAACATGTAGGTATCATCAATAAAGTAGCATGGAACATAAGAAATTATCGATACGTTGGAGACGTATCAGTACCCCTTTGTGACATTTGGTTGAAACATATGTCATGCAATGATAATCCGTGTTATCCGAGTTGATTAGGACAAGGTGCGAGCACTATTAGTACTCTATGCATGAGACTTGCAACTTGTAGGAAGTATTATGCATAGCACATATGAATTATTACTACCGTTGAAAAAATTGTTTCTATGTTTTCAAAATAAAAGCTCTAGCACAAAAATAGTAATCAATGCTTCCCTCTGCGAAGGGCCATTTTTTTATTTTATTGTTGAGTCAGTTTACCATACTTCTTTCTATCTTAGAAGCAAACACTTGTGTTAACTGTGTGCATTGATTCTTACATGTTTACTTATTGCACTTGTTATATTACTCTATGTTGACAATTATCCATGAGATATACATGTTACAAGTTGAAAGCAATTGCTGAAACTTAATCATCCTTCGTGTTGCTTCAATGCATTCTACTTTGAATTTATTGCTTATGAGTTAGCTCTTATGCAAGACTTATTGATGCTTGTCTTGAAAGTACTATTCATGAAAAGTTTTGCTATATGATTCATTTGTTTAGTCATTATCTTTTGTTAGCAATTCATTGCTTTGAATCACTCCATTCACTTCATATGCTTTACAATAATGTTGATCAAGATTATGATGGTAGCATGTCACTTCAGAAATTATTCTTGTTATCGTTTACCTACTCGAGGGCGAGTAGGAACTAAGCTTCGGGATGCTTGATACGTCTCAAACGTATCTATAATTTCTGATGTTCCATGGTAGTTTTATGACAATACCTACATGTTTTGTTCACACTTTATATCGTTTTGATGCATTTTCCGAAACTAACCTATTGACGAGATGCCGAAGTGCCAGTTCCTGTTTTCTGCTGTTTTTGGTTTCAGAAATCCTAGTAAGGAAATATTCTCGGAACTGGACAAAATCAACGCCCAGCATCTTATAATTTCACGAAGCTTCCAGAACACCGGAGAAGGGCCAGAGGGGAGGCCCAGGGGCCCCACACATGTGGCCGGCGTGGCCAGAGGGGGGGGCGCCGCCTTACTTTGTCGCCCCCCCCCCCAGAACCCTTCCGACTCCGTCTCTTCGCCTATTTAAGCCTCCCTGACCTAAAACCTCGATACGGAAAAGCCACGATACGAGAAAAGTTCCAGAGCCGCCGCCATCGCGAAGCCAATATTCGGGGGACAGAAGTCTCTATTCCGGCATGCCGCCGGGACGGGGAAGTTCCCCCGGAAGGCATCTCCATCGACACCACCGCCATCTCCATCAACGTTGCTGCTCCTATGATGAGGAGGGAGTAGTTCTCCCCCGAGGCTAAGGGCTGTACCGGTAGCTATGTGGTTAATCTCTCTCTCTGTACTCCAATACAATGATCTCATGAATTGCTTTGCATGATTGAGATCCATATGATGAGCTTTGTATCGCTATTAGTCTATGTGCTACTCATGTGATGTTATTAAAGTAGTCTATTCCTCCTGCATGGTGTAATGGTGACGAGTGTGTGCATCGTGTGGTTCTTGTCGTAGGTTATGATCATAATCTCTTGTAGGTTATGGAGTTAATTATCACTATGATAGTATTGATGTGATCTATTCCCCCTTTCATAGTGTAATGGTGACAGTGTGTATGCTATGTTAGTACTCGGTTTATTTTGCAAAGATCTATTATGCTCTAAGGTTACTTAAAATATGAATGCTGAATGTTGTGGCGCTTGTTAACTCCGGCTTGAGGGAGCTCTTGTAGCCCTACACAATGAATGGTGTTTGTTATCCAACAAAAGAGTGTATGTAGCACAAATGAGAGAAGTTATTAATTTATTATGCGATCAATGTTGAGAGTGTCCACTAGTGAAAGTATGATCCCTAGGCCTTGTTTCCAAACATCGAATCTCCGTTTATTTACGGTTCTGTTGCATGTTTACTCGCTGCCATATTTTATTCAGATTACTATTACCACTCATATACATCCATACTACTTATATTTCACTATCTCTTCACCGAACTAGTGCACCTATACATCTGACAAGTGTATTAGGTGTGTTGGGGACACAAGAGACTTCTTGTATCTTAATTGCAGGGTTGCTTGAGAAGACTATCTTTGACCTCTACCTCCCTGAGTTCGATAAACCTTGGGTGATTCACTTAAGGGAAACTTGCTGCTGTTCTACAAACCTCTGCTCTTGGAGGCCCAACACTGTCTACAAGAATAGAAGCACACGTAGACATCACTCCGCCTCGCTGATGGCGAACGTCTGCGCCATCACCGCCTCCTCCTCGTTGCTGCCGTGGACGTAGTCCCCGGCGGAGAAGGTTGGAGAGCACGCGGGGATGAGTTCGTCCTCCTCGACGCTCGGCGCCACGGGCAGCCGCGGAGCGCGGCTGGACTGCCCGGAAGAGGAGCTCTCCGCCTGGTTGCCGTAGCGGGCGAGCTTCCCTGGGGGCGTGAGCCCCCAGTTGGTCCACCGGCGAGCGCTACGCTTGCGCGCGCCCTCGCTGCGGTTCCACTTCCGCCGCTCCGCCTCGCTGCGGAAGAAGGGCGGACGCGTCGGCGAATCGCCGCCGCCCAAACCCGCGGCTCGGCTGACAGCACCTCCACGGGAGGCCATCGCGAGGCGGTGGGTGGGTGATTGGTGGCTGTTCCGGCGTGGATTGCTCATCGGAGCGTGGGTCTGGCGGCGGCGGAGGGAGAGGAGACGGCGGAGGGATTAGGGTTTGCGAACCGAACTCCCCTCCGCGATCCCTTTTAATAGGGGCCGTGCGGGGAGTTGTTCGGGCCCCCGAACTTTCAATTCGGGCCGGCCCACTTTTTGAGCGCTGATCTGCGCCTTTTTCGGCCCGAACCCGTAAATCGGCCGGAAAAGTTCGGTTCCGGCGGGATTTACGGGCTAGGTTAGAGTTGCTCTTAGAAGGTACTACTCTCACTTTCCACTCTGCTTTCGACCTGGTACGGTCTCATCAGGTGCTACAAATAGGAGTAAGTCCACTAATCATTTGAACTTGCATTATTTTATTTTACCTTTTATATGTTATATTCACACGTGATAAATGTTTTGTGCAGTTTTCCAGTCTTGTGATTAGGATGTTAACTCCTACAATGGCTCATGTGAGGTAATAGGAAGGAGTTTGTGTTGAACCAGAGGGTCAAGTGTCATTTAGCACGGCATGATCACAAGGTCTTACTTGTCTCTCTTCTCAAATTCTCCTAACCATGTGGAGTTATCCCGCACGGTCCAATCAAGGAACAACAATCGTAATATCCTCTTGCTAAAATCGTGGATGCTGAGGGCATGTAGACCTGGATTGGGCCCGTAAAGACTGCTGCCACGGTGCAACAAGCCGGCAGCCAGCGTCGCAAACCCCATCACAAGTCACCTCACCTCCGCCTGCAGAGCAAACGAAACCCCATCACAGCTTTCTACACGCAGGAGTATTCAGCTAGTTTCAGTTAATGGGATAATTGTTGGAATTCGGACTGGTGGCTTAACAACGTATTTTGAGTTGAGATATTGCAAACTTAAGAGTTAAATCATTACATATATATATAAGTTACTTTTCATATGTTTTTTGAAACTTTAGAATATCATTTCGAATGTTCGAAATAAAATCCTCCAACGAGCCAGGGGGTCAAACAAGAAGTCAACAACTAGCATGTAAACTCCCAGGGAGTACCACTTGGAAGCACTTTGTTTTAATCTCTCTCACTGAACTTATTGCGCTGGCTCGACGTAGCGATCGCCTCGACCTGGACGTGTAGGAATTTATTAAGAACCACCACTTTTTCCTGTACAAAAAGAAAGCAAGTACAACTCAATCCTATATCCACACAACTATGTGTAGTGCTAGGTACAGCCGTCCCCGTTTTCCCCTCTCGTGAACAGTGGAGAGAGGCGGATAAGGAGGCGACTCCAGCGCGTCGAGTCTCGCCGGCGATTCCGTCGCTCCCCTCTGCCTCCGGCCGCCGTTCGGCGCCGGGAGGTGGAGGGGAGCCCTGGTTCTCGTCGTGCGTGTATAGGTCCTAGGTAGTGTAGGGGTGTGTCTCCTGGCGGCGTCGTCGAAGACGGTGGCGATGGCGCGGCTTCGGTGGAGTAGGTTCTCCCCCTCCTTTCCCCGTTCCGGCGGCGACGCCGGGGAGGCTATGGAGGTTAGGTGCTCTTGGTCGGCTCACCGTGGCGGAGACGATGACCGGCTCCTGGAGCTTTTGTCCCTCGTCCCTTCCTTCGTCGATGCGGGGTGGGCTCTGGCCCCGTCGTTGAGGGTCTGGGGGTGGTGCGGTGTGATTCCGGCGTCTGTCGTCGGTGGTTGCTGCCGCCTGTATAGGAGCTCTGTTCCTGCGGATCTTCAGGGGAGAGTTGCTGCCGAGGTTGTGTTGAGGCATGTGGTGGTGGGATCTGGTTGCTCTGGACCAGATCGGAAGTGGTTTGAGCTTGGCGTGTGTCGCCGGCCGATGTTCTTTCAGTGCGTAGCAGATCCTCTTCTCCGGAATTGGTGGCTACTGCGGCTCGTCAAAGCCTTCTGGCGAGGAGTTCCTCCGCTTCCAGGGTTCGTCATCGACGTTTTCTTCGCGGGCGTGCGCGCTGGTGGAGTTGCTAGTCCTTGGCGGGAGGTTGAAGATGATGTTGGACCTCAGGGTTCTCTCTTCCTGTATCCGTTCATAGTGTTCTTGTATTTCTTAGCGTTTGGTTGTTGTATCCTTGCTACTATGTGATGAATACAAGTTCTACTTTCAAAAAAAAAAAAACTATGTGTAGTGCTATTATTGTGCTTATTATCTAGCCAGCAAGTGGCCAAACGTACGCAATCGTCTCTATAATCTTTTGCGATAGATAGATGCATGACACTGCCTTTGGCACGAAAGAAAGATCTTAAAATATTGTTTTTCTCCCTATCATGGTCTCTAAAGAAAGCTCTCCGACCCTCCCAATCTTTTCTAGCAGTGCAGGAGCCGCTCAATGGTTTCTTTCTCTGGAATCTCGTAGCTTACGTACTTGCATACCTGCAGAGTGTATAGGACATGGACGTTGGAACTAGCTAGCATATAGCCGAGGCATGCATGTCAACGTTGCCGGCCGGCCGCCAAACTCGCCGAGTGACATCGCGCGCACGACTTGCCAAAACCCTGATCATGCTAAACTCGTGAAGGACAGTACCGCGGTTTTAATTCGCGACGAAGAAGTTCCAACCGGAAACAAGAAGGCTGAAGGCGTTCTAGCCGTGCGATGCACCAGTTCACCCACACGAATGTGGACGTGTTCTGACGACTTTGGACACCTTCCATTCCGGCTCGCGTTTCGCGTGCGATCTCGAGGCAGGAGCAGGACAGGAGCCATAGTGACCCCGTACCACACACGTCGATGGATCGGTACCGCGAGCTGCACCGATGGTACGGCCGCGATCGACGGCGTTGCGCGCACGAAACTCCGTAGCCTGTAGCGCGCGACAGCCACGCCGCAACGGCATACCTTTTCCTCCTGGACATGGACGAGACACGATAAAACGAGCCGCTTTCCCTCCTCGGTCTTTTCGTAACATATCCCATTCTGCCCACCGGATCCGACTCGGCAGTCGGCACGCACCGCGCACGGCGTGTCTATCTGGCCGCTTCCATTCGCGCCGTGATCGACCCCTCTCGCCGGCAGGCCGGCCGCGCGCGCGTGCGCGATGACCTTCCCGCTGGTGTGCTACTGCAACGCGCTTCCCCGCCCCGTCGCCGCCGTGTTCAAGTTCCTCCACGCAACCGCGCTGGCCGTGGTGCTGGTGCTCTGCCTCCTCGGCCTCTACGAGTTCCCCTACGTCCCCGAGGACCACGCGCCGCTCATCAACGGCCGCCGCCATCGTCCCGACCGCGACGACACGCCTCCGGAGACGGTGAAGCAGCGGCTGCCGACAGTCCAGTTCGTCGTGCACCTGGCGGAGCTGTCGTCCCAGCTCTCGACCGCAAAGAGCACAGCTACATCGGCGGGCCTCCACGACGACGACCACGACGGCCAGGGCAGCGCCGAGCAGGGGAGCATGTCTATGTGCAGCGTGTGCCTGGAGCGGCTGGAGCCGACGGACTTAGTTCGGCGGCTGGGCAACTGCGCACACGCCTTCCACACAGGCTGCATCGACCGGTGGATCGACGTCGGCGAGCTGACGTGCCCGCTGTGCCGGTCCAACCTACTGCCGCGTCAGCGCGGGGGGCTGCTCGCCAGGGCACGGCGGCTAGCTACGTAGCTAGTTTCTCTCCGTCGCCCGTCGGTACGTACGTGTGCAGGGGACAGTTTTGTCAATTCAGGCGTGCTGCCCGATGTGTGTGCAGGCCAACCACGGTTCACGTCGATCAGGACGACAAACCACCAAGCAGTATCCGTGCTAATCAACAAACTATTGAGGGAGGCCCACGGGTCTACTGTCCGTGATTAGGGAAAAGCATCAGTGATCACCATAAAGATTGGGCGATTGACATGTGCTGGCGATGTGTCCTACTGCATCCGTCAACCAATACACTGTTCGTGCTTTGGGTACAAAAGATGCACCCTGTGTTGATCTGTTGTTGTCGACCATTGATTCCTTCTCATTTTGCGCAGCCTAACTGCATACCATCGATGTGTAACATCTCTTCATTATATTATGATGATAAATTATAGGCAGTGGAAGAAGGGAAGTAACATAGACCTCTCACCTTTGCATAACTTTTTATGGAATGAACATCGTATAGAATTTGTATGGACATGACATTACACTTACTCTCGTGGTTTTGGACTCTTTCAATTAAGAACCTTTCCTTTTTTAACCGACCCGGAACAACCCAAGGGAGATATCCAAAGAGGAGGCAACAAAAGGGGATCTAGGTTTTTTGGCCTCCTCCCTGGTGTCGTTGCATGTTTGTCTCTCTTTCAGTGGCCCTCGGGGCCATTGACGTGTTGCGGACCATGATCCTGCTTCGGCGGGTGGGATTATGTTCTTTTTATGTAGTTTTTGTGTCTTCTTCATAATGGTTGCAACTGTGACATCCTAAAAAGTTGAATAAGATCTTCCCTCTCTATCCCCACTTCGGTGGTGTGCCTAGCGTTGACGGAGGTAGCATGGCATTGTGACTTTTCGTGTTTGTTGTTGTGGTTATAGATCTAGCTCTTTTGATCAACGGTTCTCATCATTGGTCATGGCTGTTGCTCTGGTGTGATGGTCATTTAGGGCCTTAGTAGGATGACTTTCCCTCTATCTACTATAACAAGCTCTACTACGACAATTTTGTTCGCTTCCAGTGATGGAGGAAAAGAGTGGCGACGCTCCTTTGCCGTGCTCGAGTGCTCGAATTCGTATGGACATGACATTACAATATACTAATTATTCTCTTCCTCTCGTGGTTTTGGCCTCTTTCAATTAAGAACCTTTCCTTTTTTTAACCGACCCAGAACAACCCAATGGAGAGATCCAAAGAGGAGGCCACCAAAAGGCGATCTAGGTTTTTCGGCCTCCTCCCTGGTGAAGTTACATGTTTGTCTCTCTTTGAATGGCCTTTGGCGCCATTGAGGTGTTGCGGACCATGATCGTACTCCAGCGGGTGGGATTTTGTTCCTTTTTTATGTAGTTTTTGTGTCTTCTTCATAATGATGCTGCAACTATGACATTCTAAAGTTAGAATAAGATCTTCCATCTCTACACGCGCTTCGGTGGTGTGCCTAGCTTTGACGAAGGTAATGTGGAATTGTGTGTCCAGCGGATTTTCTGAGATCTAGTAAGTTTTCATGTTTGTTGTTGTGGTTACATATCTAGCTCTTCCAATCAACGGTTCTCATCATTGGTGATGGTTGCTGCTCTGGTGCGATGGTGTTTAGGTTTGAACATATCTTGACAACGCCAGCTTGTAGAAGTGTTTTCCTCTGTATTATTTTTCACATATTCTTATTTCATTTTGACTTTTAACTTTCTAACAGTGGAAGCACGGTACAAAAGTTGAACCAAACGCACCCACACTCCAACTGCTACCATAAATTTAGAGTATCTAATGATGGTCCATTGGAATATTTAAAATCCCAGCTGCATTCGGGTTCACGCATCAGCCTTAATCTTAGGTACATGAACAAATCGTGCAATAAGAAAGAAGACTGTACACGACTTTATCTTATATTCTGCCGGTAGGTTGCAGGTCCTTTTCTCCACGAATATCTACTACGTCCCACGTATACAGCCTACTAGTTGTCATATACCATATCAATTGGAACTTGGAAACAATATCTCTGCTCCGGTACAGTGGGCATCGAGCATCTATTACGAAATCGATTGGCAGTACTTTTTTATAAAGGGGTTGAGACCCGGCATGAAAAGGCATACCGTCTTTATTTGTATTTTATTTAACAAAGAACTGGTAAAAGCACACATTAAAACGATGTAAAGTCACCGCACAATACCTACAAAACGTACAACGGGAGAAGAAAATGCAATCAAGACATTATGCCCCCAAAACACAACACCCTATCAGCTGGGTACCAGAGGTATCACCGAGTCACCCTATGACGAAGCACGAAAACTCATCCGGACCAACAAACCATCAGCGAGCACCTCGTGTCCTCGCTTTAGAATTCATCACCTCTGTTGAGCCACTAAGCCAACTTCAGGGCATAGATCAGCATAGCAGGTCTACCATGGAAGCCACCACGACATTAGGTAGCGCATCCACCATGCATGAGTCGATCTTAGCACGCACGTCACCGGGATGGCGATGCACCATGCTACCAGGACTCGACATGTAGACATGATAGATGAAACACAACTCCGTGACTAGACCCCTCCATCCAGAGCTTGTTCTGAAACAATGCGCCTAAGAGGGACAATGGCACCGAAAGTGCCGCCATCGTCCGATACAAGAGACGTGGATCTAGGATTTCCCCAGAACATCTATGAAGTTGCAGAAGATTTGCACCGACGACGCCTTCAACATGGTAATGACGCCCACGGGCATCGCCATTGTCATCCCCAACCCAATGGAGATTCGCCTCCCAGATCCGCCATTGCAGCAGAAGGGCGCCGTGGAAGGCGCGCCACCATAGACCGCTTCGCGTTTGCCGACGGATACATCACTACGCCTAGCAAAAAATCCACTCGCACCTTAGCACAAAGGCCAAGCCTCCACAGGGGAGGGAGCTTCCTCCACGCCTCATCGTAACTCTGCCTAAGGAAGGTTGACCACACAATTTTTGCCGCGGCCGCCATCTTGAAGATCTGCGATGGCCGATGTCCCCGAGACACTAAGCGCATGTTCACAGATTGTCAACACCCGGATTTTTAAGTCCAGATGCCTATTATGTCATTCATCGCAATCCCAGGAATATTGTTTTTGCGAGACATAATAGATTGATATCACAACACATCATTCATTACAACACATAATCGTCTTACAACAAAGGATCACAGGATCCAGTCTTAATACAACATAGTGGATCTAGAGATCCTATTACAAAACACATAGCGGAAGCGAAGTAACGGTCGCGGTCCATCTGTTTCATAGGCAACTGTTGACGTCAGGAGCAGTCCTAGTTGTCGTAGACGTTCTGCTGTCCATCTTCCTCGTATAACTGTTCACCTTTATAATCTGGCCATTTGAATAGCCAGGGACAAAGCCATGAGTACTTTTAAAGTACTCGCAAACTAATACTAGTGTAAGCACTATCAATTGTGGTAAGGGGAAACTAAGCTCTAGGTTTATTTGCATAAAGCCAAGTTTATTTCATAAATTTTTAGTAAAGATGCTTGAATCGCTAAACTAACTCAAGTGGGAACATTAGTGTCATTCCCACAACTCTGTTGTGGTTCCGAGTCAAAGTCACCATTTACCGGTCACAATCCGAGTCACCGGTCACATGTCACATTTTTGGAAAATGGTCTGATGACGGAACAGTATGGTCTTTCCAATCGTCCGTAACCGTGGACACGGCTATTCGAATAGTTCTACACTCTGCAGAGGTCGTACACTTGTGCCACAATATTTGCAATAATCCGTCAGGGTTAATCGGCCCTGATTTATCATACTCCGTATGCGGACTACCAACCATAACCTTTCACTTATATACTCTAGTACAGGCACCTCTCCCCATGAGCTTGGCCTCCCGGTGAGAACCAACTGTTAACCCGGGAACTGCACAGGGCTTGGGCCGGACAATTCACCTCAATCACGTCATTTCATATCATCTCATATTTCTTTGGAGGCAGCCCTTGGCATAACCCCGATGACGCTTGTTCGAGAGGAACCCATACTAAAGCACATAAATTTCTAGTTAAGCCCTTACCCATATTGGGTATTGTGGGGGTACTTTAAAAATTGGAATGATATCGCATCCGAACCCAACCATCAGTTTTATATCAAAAATCACCATCTTCTCTTGGTCATATTCACCTTCAAAATCATTCGAGTGGAATGAACCATCCTTCCAAGGTTTCAACTTTATTTCAAAGTCATATGTTCCCATCTAGAGTAGTCCAATTTTAATTGATTAGCGCTAGCAACTATTTCATGAGGGGTGCTAAGTATCTTGGAGCTTGCTAGGCTAAATGTGATTCTCTTGTACTACTCTATAATTCGACCAAGTGAATCATAAACCAAAAAGTAACTTTGATAAATAAAATCAAGTAAAGCTTGTAAAGTAAAAACTTTGGGATAGGTTCGGGAAGTAAAATGTAATGATGCCTTGCTCGGTAGAGCTTTGCACCATGATGGTTAGCAAGTTTATCAGCTTGCATTAGTCTAGCTTGCAAGAATATTAGCTTGCCTGGATTGGTGAGGTGATCAAAGTGTTCTTCTTCTTCCTCTTGGTAGAATACCTCCTCCTCTTGATAGTCTCCGGTACTAGCGTCTATAAACGAATACGGGGATACAATCACCAAACAATACTTAAGTACTCTTAATTAGCCTTAGTGGCTCACACAATAATCTAGCATCACTACTTAACATTTATTACAAGATTATGCTAGGGTTTCCTTATTTAGTAATAGAAAAATAATTTCCTCTTATTAAAAATGATGTTAGGGTTTCTCTTTAGTTTTGTGAGAAATAATTTCCTCTCATTGATTCTTCTTACGATTTAATTTCTCTTATGAATAATATATGACCTAGGTTGACCAAAGTCAACCTCTTCATACTTATCATTTGGGAAAATGATTTAAATGAGGTTCCATCCCTCATGTAATTTAATACTAACATGGGAGTGATTTAATGCCACCAAATAATTCAATATGAGGTCACTTAGACCATGATCACCACCTCATATTGAATTACTTGAGAACAAGATTTAAATGAGAGGAATATCTCTCATATGATTTAACACATAGTTGTAACTAATTTAAAGGACTACTCTTGAGGTGATTTAATACTCTCAAATAACCAGGGCTGATCCTATGTTGACCAAGATCAACATTTCACACTTAGTATTTGAGAAAGTGAGTTAAATGAGATTCATCATCTCAGGTGATTTAACTAATCTTTGGAAAATTTAAATACTATTTAAATTTAAGATTTATAAGGGGGCAAGTATGAGCGTAGGAAATTAAAGGTCAATACATTACTTCCTATTATTTGAGAAAGATAATTTTAAATGAGGTGAGCACCTCATATTATTTTCATAATATCTTACAATGGTTTAATATTATTTATTAATTTAATGTGAGTTTTAATGGACCATGGGATCTACTTCATATTAATATGGTGGAGGCAAGATTTAAATGAGACCAAAGTCTCTCATATGATTTAATAAATAGGGTTGAAATATTTAAATACTACTCATGAGAATGATTAAATATTTTCAAGTAGGAACCTATGGGTCATTAATACATGTATTATCAATTCTTATTGAACTATTTGGACTAATGATTTAAGTGAGAAACTATACCTCATATAAGTTAAACTATCCTCTAAATGATTTAAAATCTATAAGTAACTAAGCATGAGACTTACTTGACCAGGTCAGTACCTCTAGTTGAATTACTTAAGATCACAATTTAACTGAGAGAGAGGCCCTTATACTATTTAAATAAATTTATGTGTATGTATTAAATGGGCTAGAAATGGCTCCATAGCCATTATTTAACTCTAGTCCATGATCATGCAAAACAACTATGATATATTTTTATATAAACAATTAGATTATGTCAAATGTGATTTATTAGAGTTGGAATGAACTTAAAATCATTTATAGATAATTTCTAATATTTATTTGAAGTCGAGAAAAGGTCCTGCCTTGTTATTTTTATCATTTAAAATTAATTACGAATTTGGACATAAGGCCAGTGGCATTATTTAGATAATTTCATGAGCTTTCCAAATATATAAAATTTGTTAAATTTGGTGCAGTAGATTTCCAACTATTTAATTTTGAAGTTGGCACCAGTATTGAATTTAGCTAAAAGGATTAAATCGAATTTGAATTACTGGGCTTGGCGGGAAAAAGACACGGGCTAATTAGATTAAACAGACTGGGCCGGCCCAACTAACGCTGACCACGCAGCGGGCCGCCTGACAGAGGGTCCCACGCGTCAGTCTCTTTTTAACCCGAAACGGTACCTGTGAACGCGAGCCGATGGATCAGATGGAGATCGGACGGTCGAGCGTCGTCGTCGTCGACGGGGGAGAGGAGGTCGCTGCGCCGGTGAGGTAGGGGGTCGGAGGGCGCGCTAGGTCGCCGGCGGTCGTGGGAGGGGTCGAGGCGTCGTTGGTGAGGGTGAATAGGTGCACGGTACAGTGGCGGAGCTCGGGGCGGCGTGGATCAACGGCTTCGATCTGCGGCGGCTTGCGGGTCTCCGGCGAGAAATTGGAGCTCACTGTGGAGTAATCCGTGGGGAGAAGAGGTGGAGGAGGTCGAGGAGAGGTAGGGGAGCAGATGGTGTGAAGGAAGCAGGGGCGGAGGAGCGCTATTTATAGAAGGGCGAGGAGGCCGGCGGGTGCTGTGAGGGGTCGCTCATGGCGCCGGCGTCTGAAGCAGCGAAGGGGCAAGCTAGGGCGCGCATCATGTAGGCGACGGCTAGACGGGGCTAACGCGTGTGCTGGCGCAGCAAGGGGAGGACGATGGCAGGCTGGCGTCGTTCGAGTGCTCGCGGTACGGGAGCGGCAGGTCGGTGATCATGGCGATGGTGACGATGCACGCGCGAGCTCTGGAGCATGTCTAGGAGGTAGCTAGCATCGAGTGAGCATGCATGCGCAAAGAAAGAGGGAGGGAAGGACGACAGCGCTCGGGCGAGGCAGTGTACTGTGGCGTCCAGAACGTCGTCTGGGCGCGCTCACCGCGTGCCTGGCACGTTCTGAGCGTGCATGGGCGCGCCTGGTTCGGCCAATTGTGTGTGTCTCTTTGCGTAGGGATGGTGCAGGCGTGCTTAGGGGAGTACATAGATGCTCGATGACAAGATGAAAGAGAGAGGGGAGAGCCAGAGAGATGAGTGGCATGTGTGGCCGGCATGGTGCACGGCCAGCTTAGTTTAGGTGTTTCTCCTCACTTTAAACGACGGGGCAAGGACATGTAGAGATGCAGGAGGGGTATAGGAGGTTGATGATCACATATGTAAAGGGGTAGAGGCTAAAAACCAGAGGATAATAGCATGTATCACAATTTCCAGATTGTGCACACAAGGTGCTCGACACAATGGCCGCATGAAGAAAATGTTGGAATTTTGGAATTCTTTTTGGTGGAGCTCAATTATATAAATAATGTGAAAGATTGGTGGTGGTGGTGGTGGATTTGGTTAAAGTTTGTGAGATTTCAAATTTGGTATGATCTTCACATAGTTTCAAAGTCTCCACTTGTCAAAATCATACTCGGTCAACCTAGTCAACATTAGCATGTGTGGTCAACATGAAAGTTGTTCACTTTCACTTGGTCTTGGATGACATGGCATTGGTTGACTAAGTTTAGTTTAAGAAATGAGAAATACGAGAGGGGTAAAGTGGGGAACATTTTATAAAACTCACTTTTGACCATTATCACATGTATGAAGAAATCTTGATTTCCTTGTATTTGATTCTTGATCCAATGATGCATTTGTGTTAGTTTATCATATTTAAGTATTACACAAGCAAGAGATCAAGTAATGGTGGCCTTTAGTGAAGATTTACTATTTGGCATAATGTGTATGTGAGGGATTTTCTCCTATTTAATTTCTCTTCACTTGATTTGACTTTTGTTGACTCTAATGTGGTTCTTATTAGTTTAGAAACATTTTAAGGGCATTGAAACCAATTCAAATGGTCTTGTTCAAAGATTTGCAAATTTGGCCTTAATACATAAGAGATGAAGTGTCAAATTTTAATAAACTTGTAAATGGTTGATCTTGCTTTACTTGGACATGAGTTAGGGTCCATTTAGGGTTATATTAGGTTCAGAGATGGTTTCACACCATTTGGTCAAGGTTTGAAGTCATAGGTCAAGGTTTGGTGAAATGACTATGTGTCACATATGTTTTTATGCATAGGTTGCATTTGATTTTTAATTTGACTTGGTTTGACCCAATTGGTGTTGTTGAGTGTTGAAAAGGTATATGAAGGTGATCCAACCATTCACCATAAGTCCTAGGGTCATTTTTCTTAAATTCCTAAATTTGCTATTTTACTCTCATATGCCTCTATGGCATTCTTAATCTCTTTTTCATTTCTTTGGTTTCAACTTGGAAATGGTTTAGGAAATACTATATAAGGTTTATAAAGCTTTCCCAATCCTCTAATTAAAGTAAAAAGGTCTAGGGTAAAGATTTATAATTATAGCCATAGTCACATATGCCTTTTTCTCATTTAATTTCCTTTTATTTTATTTTCACTAGGATGATGAGAAGAGGGGTGAGGTTTTATGGTTTAAGATTATTTCAAATATCAATAACAAGCAATCATGGCAATAGCACAAGAATTTAGCAAGATTTTATTATGTACCAATCTTAATTTAATAAAAGTTTTTTGTTGGTTCCAAAATTGGGAACTAGAGGAATTTGTTTATTTTGTTTTAAATTTCTGGGATGTTACAAACCCTTCCCCCTTAAACAAATCTCGTCCCGAGATTTTAAGGGGAGTTAGGTTCCTAAGAGAGATTGAGCATTTTGATTAACATGAAGGCATACTTGTCAGGGTCTGGGGTGCTTTCTGAGCTTCCGTGGCAGTCATGTGGTAGAAACGGCCGTTGTTGTTGTTCTGGTTCCTTCTACCTCGAAGCGGCGCTGTTGTTGGGCAGGTGCAGCGGTGTTGGGGGCAGTCTTGGCAAGCTTCTTGGGGCACTCATTGGAGTAGTGACCCACAACTCCACATTCATAGCAGGATACCGTTGACTTGTTCTTTGGGGTAATGGGTACAGCATTGCTTCCAGTCCTTGGGGCATTGTTGGCGGCTTTCATCGGGCATTTATTAAAGTAATGACCAGTAACACCACATTCATAGCAAGTCACAGTGGACTTGCCTCTGGGAGCATGGTTGGGTATTGGGATGAGCTGCTCCAGTGATGCTATCCTCACGCGGAGGCGAGCAATGAGGTAGTCTTTCTTAGCATGCTGATGGCGAAGTGCCTTGCGCTCCATTGCAAGGATGTTGATGGTGTCAGTCATCTGGGCGTGCTCAATGTGCATCTGGTTGGCCTGGGCACGGGAGTTGTTGCGGGTAGGAGGTGCCATCTGAACAATGAGGTAGATCATAAGATAAGAGGGAAATTTCCATGTTTTGTTTGAGTTAAAGTTTAAAAAAAATTCATAACTTGAAAATTTGAGTAGTGTTGCTGGGGTAAAAACCAACAACACTTTTTCATTCATACCAATCATCACACATTACAAAGCTAACACACCGTTGGTTTTAAGAACCATTCATCGCTCTACGATACAAAGGGGCAGCTAGAACTCACACCTACGATAGTGCCTTTGTGATACTACTCTTCATCTTCATGGGTGAGGTGCTTAGCGACCAGCGCGGGCGTTGTCTAACTCCTTGCGGGTCTTGTGAAGCAGGAAGTCCAGGCATGCGACATAGTAGTGCATCTCCGGGTGCGGTGGCATGGTTAGTGGTTTTCCCATGGGATCATGTCTTGGGTAGTAGACAAAGCGAGTGTTTTTGATCTGGTTCTCATTTTGTCCACACAGACGGGTAATTGCTTCTTGCATGGCTTTGGCTATCCCATCCTTCCAAGTCTTTCCCGTTACAGAAAACCATATGGTTTCCCATATTGGGGCTCCTAGCTTTCCTCTCAGATCTGCAGTAACTTCCCACCGAGGTGGTCCTCCCGATGGATAGTTGAGCGGTATTCCGACGAACTCGGGATACGGGCGTCCCAAATATTCAATTAGTTGTTTCAAATCCTTCTCGAACATTAGGTTTCCTCCGTGACCAAGTTGATAGGACTCACATTGGTATTCCATCTGTGAGCAATTAGGATAAGTAAGTTAATGTAGTGCTCAAGTGTGCAAACTTTTAGGTAGACTTGCAAAGAAAGTCGAGCATGGATTTTCTTACTTTGAAAAAGAACTTAAGGATAAGAGGGAGAATAAGTTTTTCATAAATATTCACTTCATTGGTTTTTGAAGCTAAATTTTTCAGACGTCCATTCTAACTAGGGTCTCCTAAGGTCAAACAATGGCTCTGATACCAACTTGTCAACACCCGGATTTTTAAGTCCAGATGCCTATTATGTCATTCATCGCAATCCCAGGAATATTGTTTTTGCGAGACATAATAGATTGATATCACAACACATCATTCATTACAACACATAATCGTCTTACAACAAAGGATCACAGGATCCAGTCTTAATACAACATAGTGGATCTAGAGATCCTATTACAAAACACATAGCGGAAGCGAAGTAACGGTCGCGGTCCATCTGTTCCACAGGCAACTGTTGACGTCAGGAGCAGTCCTAGTTGTCGTAGACGTTCTGCTGTCCATCTTCCTCGTATAACTGTTCACCTTTATAATCTGGCCATTTGAATAGCCAGGGACAAAGCCATGAGTACTTTTAAAGTACTCGCAAACTAATACTAGTGTAAGCACTGTCAATTGTGGTAAGGGGAAACTAAGCTCTAGGTTTATTTGCATAAAGCCAAGTTTATTTCATAAATTTTTAGTAAAGATGCTTGAATCGCTAAACTAACTCAAGTGGGAACATTAGTGTCATTCCCACAACTCTGTTGTGGTTCCAGTCAAAGTCACCATTTACCGGTCACAATCCAGTCACCGGTCACATGTCACATTTTTGGAAAATGGTCTGATGACGGAACAGTATGGCCTTTCCAATCGTCCGTAACCGTGGACACGGCTATTCGAATAGTTCTACACTCTGCAGAGGTCGTACACTTGTGCCACAATATTTGCAATAATCCGTCGTGGTTAACTGGCCCTGATTTATCATACTCCGTATGCGGACTACCAACCATAACCTTTCACTTATATACTCTAGTACGGGCACCTCTCCCCATGAGCTTGGCCTCCCGGTGAGAACCAACTGTTAACCCGGGAACTGCACAGGGCTTGGGCCGGACAATTCACCTCAATCACGTCATTTCATATCATCTCATATTTCTTTGGAGGCAGCCCTTGGCATAACCCCGATGACGCTTGTTCAGAGGGAACCCATACTAAAGCACATAAATTTCTAGTTAAGCCCTTACCCATATTGGGTATTGTGGGGGTACTTTAAAAATTGGAATGATATCGCATCCGAACCCAACCATCAGTTTTATATCAAAAATCACCATCTTCTCTTGGTCATATTCACCTTCAAAATCATTCAGTGGAATGAACCATCCTTCCAAGGTTTCAACTTTATTTCAAAGTCATATGTTCCCATCTAGAGTAGTCCAATTTTAATTGATTAGCGCTAGCAACTATTTCATGAGGGGTGCTAAGTATCTTGGAGCTTGCTAGGCTAAATGTGATTCTCTTGTACTACTCTATAATTCGACCAAGTGAATCATAAACCAAAAAGTAACTTTGATAAATAAAATCAAGTAAAGCTTGTAAAGTAAAAACTTTGGGATAGGTTCGGGAAGTAAAATGTAATGATGCCTTGCTCTGGTAGAGCTTTGCACCATGATGGTTAGCAAGTTTATCAGCTTGCATTAGTCTAGCTTGCAAGAATATTAGCTTGCCTGGATTGGTGAGGTGATCAAAGTGTTCTTCTTCTTCCTCTTGGTAGAATACCTCCTCCTCTTGATAGTCTCCGGTACTAGCGTCTATAAACGAATACGGGGATACAATCACCAAACAATACTTAAGTACTCTTAATTAGCCTTAGTGGCTCACACAATAATCTAGCATCACTACTTAACATTTATTACAAGATTATGCTAGGGTTTCCTTATTTAGTAATAGAAAAATAATTTCCTCTTATTAAAAATGATGTTAGGGTTTCTCTTTAGTTTTGTGAGAAATAATTTCCTCTCATTGATTCTTCTTACGATTTAATTTCTCTTATGAATAATATATGACCTAGGTTGACCAAAGTCAACCTCTTCATACTTATCATTTGGGAAAATGATTTAAATGAGGTTCCATCCCTCATGTAATTTAATACTAACATGGGAGTGATTTAATGCCACCAAATAATTCAATATGAGGTCACTTAGACCATGATCACCACCTCATATTGAATTACTTGAGAACAAGATTTAAATGAGAGGAATATCTCTCATATGATTTAACACATAGTTGTAACTAATTTAAAGGACTACTCTTGAGGTGATTTAATACTCTCAAATAACCAGGGCTGATCCTATGTTGACCAAGGTCAACATTTCACACTTAGTATTTGAGAAAGTGAGTTAAATGAGATTCATCATCTCAGGTGATTTAACTAATCTTTGGAAAATTTAAATACTATTTAAATTTAAGATTTATAAGGGGGCAAGTATGAGCGTAGGAAATTAAAGGTCAATACATTACTTCCTATTATTTGAGAAAGATAATTTTAAATGAGGTGAGCACCTCATATTATTTTAATAATATCTTACAATGGTTTAATATTATTTATTAATTTAATGTGAGTTTTAATGGACCATGGGATCTACTTCATATTAATATGGTGGAGGCAAGATTTAAATGAGACCAAAGTCTCTCATATGATTTAATAAATAGGGTTGAAATATTTAAATACTACTCATGAGAATGATTAAATATTTTCAAGTAGGAACCTATGGGTCATTAATACATGTATTATCAATTCTTATTGAACTATTTGGACTAATGATTTAAGTGAGAAACTATACCTCATATAAGTTAAACTATCCTCTAAATGATTTAAAATCTATAAGTAACTAAGCATGAGACTTACTTGACCAGGGTCAGTACCTCTAGTTGAATTACTTAAGATAACAATTTAACTGAGAGAGAGGCCCTTATACTATTTAAATAAATTTATGTGTATGTATTAAATGGGCTAGAAATGGCTCCATAGCCATTATTTAACTCTAGTCCATGATCATGCAAAACAACTATGATATATTTTTATATAAACAATTAGATTATGTCAAATGTGATTTATTAGAGTTGGAATGAACTTAAAATCATTTATAGATAATTTCTAATATTTATTTGAAGTCAGAAAAGGTCCTGCCTTGTTATTTTTATCATTTAAAATTAATTACGAATTTGGACATAAGGCCAGTTGCATTATTTAGATAATTTCATGAGCTTTCCAAATATATAAAATTTGTTAAATTTGGTGCAGTAGATTTCCAACTATTTAATTTTGAAGTTGGCACCAGTATTGAATTTAGCTAAAAGGATTAAATCGAATTTGAATTACTGGGCTTGGCGAGAAAAAGACACGGGCTAATTAGATTAAACAGACTGGGCCGGCCCAACTAACGCTGACCACGCAGCGGGCCGCCTGACAGAGGGTCCCACGCGTCAGTCTCTTTTTAACCCGAAACGGTACCTGTGAACGCGAGCCGATGGATCAGATGGAGATCGGACGGTCGAGCGTCGTCGTCGTCGACGGGGGAGAGGAGGTCGCTGCGCCGGTGAGGTAGGGGGTCGGAGGGCGCGCTAGGTCGCCGGCGGTCGTGGGAGGGGGTCGAGGCGTCGTTGGTGAGGGTGAATAGGTGCCTGGTACAGTGGCGGAGCTCGGGGCGGCGTGGATCAACGGCTTCGATCTGCGGCGGCTTGCGGGTCTCCGGCGAGAAATTGGAGCTCACTGTGGAGTAATCCGTGGGGAGAAGCGGTGGAGGAAGTCGAGGAGAGGTAGGGGAGCGGATGGTGTGAAGGAAGAAGGGGCGGAGGAGCGCTATTTATAGAAGGGTGAGGAGGCCGGCGGGTGCTGAGAGGGGTCGCTCATGGCGCCGGCGTCCGAGCGCCGAAGGGGCAAGCTAGGGCGCGCATCATGTAGGCGACGGCTAGACGGGGCTAACGCGTGTGCCGGCGCGGCAAGGGGAGGACGATGGCAGGTCGGCGTCGTTCGAGTGCTCGCGGTACGGGAGCGGCAGGTCGGTGATCATGGCGATGGTGACGATGCACGCGCGAGCTCTGGAGCATGTCTAGGAGGTAGCTAGCGTCGAGGTGAGCATGCATGCGCAAAGAAAGAGGGAGGGAAGGACGACAGCGCTCGGGCGAGGCAGTGTACTGTGGCGTCCAGAACGTCGTCTGGGCGCGCTCACCGCGTGCCTGGCACGTTCTGGGCGTGCATGGGCGCGCCTGGTTCGGCCAATTGTGTGTGTCTCTTTGCGTAGGGATGGTGCAGGCGTGCTTAGGGGAGTACATAGATGCTCGATGACAAGGTGAAAGAGAGAGGGAGAGCCGGAGAGATGAGTGGCATGTGTGGCCGGCATGGTGCACGGCCAGCTTAGTTTAGGTGTTTCTCCTCACTTTAAACGACGGGGCAAGGACATGTAGAGATGCAGGAGGGGTATAGGAGGTTGATGATCACATATGTAAAGGGGTAGAGGCTAAAAACCGGAGGATAATAGCATGTATCACAATTTCCGGATTGTGCACACAAGGTGCTCGACACAATGGCCGCATGAAGAAAATGTTGGAATTTTGGAATTCTTTTTGGTGGAGCTCAATTATATAAATAATGTGAAAGATTGGTGGTGGTGGTGGTGGATTTGGTTAAAGTTTGTGAGATTTCAAATTTGGTATGATCTTCACATAGTTTCAAAGTCTCCACTTGTCAAAATCATACTGGTCAACCTAGTCAACATTAGCATGTGTGGTCAACATGAAAGTTGTTCACTTTCACTTGGTCTTGGATGACATGGCATTGGTTGACTAAGTTTAGTTTAAGAAATGAGAAATACAGAGGGGTAAAGTGGGGAACATTTTATAAAACTCACTTTTGACCATTATCACATGTATGAAGAAATCTTGATTTCCTTGTATTTGATTCTTGATCCAATGATGCATTTGTGTTAGTTTATCATATTTAAGTATTACACAAGCAAGAGATCAAGTAATGGTGGCCTTTAGTGAAGATTTACTATTTGGCATAATGTGTATGTGAGGGATTTTCTCCCTATTTAATTTCTCTTCACTTGATTTGACTTTTGTTGACTCTAATGTGGTTCTTATTAGTTTAGAAACATTTTAAGAGCATTGAAACCAATTCAAATGGTCTTGTTCAAAGATTTGCAAATTTGGCCTTAATACATAAGAGATGAAGTGTCAAATTTTAATAAACTTGTAAATGGTTGATCTTGCTTTACTTGGACATGAGTTAGGGTCCATTTAGGGTTATATTAGGTTCAGAGATGGTTTCACACCATTTGGTCAAGGTTTGAAGTCATAGGTCAAGGTTTGGTGAAATGACTATGTGTCACATATGTTTTTATGCATAGGTTGCATTTGATTTTTAATTTGACTTGGTTTGACCCAATTGGTGTTGTTGAGTGTTGAAAAGGTATATGAAGGTGATCCAACCATTCACCATAAGTCCTAGGGTCATTTTTCTTAAATTCCTAAATTTGCTATTTTACTCTCATATGCCTCTATGGCATTCTTAATCTCTTTTTCATTTCTTTGGTTTCAACTTGGAAATGGTTTAGGAAATACTATATAAGGTTTATAAAGCTTTCCCAATCCTCTAATTAAAGTAAAAAGGTCTAGGGTAAAGATTTATAATTATAGCCATAGTCACATATGCCTTTTCTCATTTAATTTCCTTTTATTTTATTTTCACTAGGATGATGAGAAGAGGGGTGAGGTTTTATGGTTTAAGATTATTTCAAATACCAATAACAAGCAATCATGGCAATAGCACAAGAATTTAGCAAGATTATTATGTACCAATCTTAATTTAATAAAAGTTTTTTGTTGGTTCCAAAATTGGGAACTAGAGGAATTTGTTTATTTTGTTTTAAATTTCTGGGATGTTACACAGATCACGTCATTCTCTCTTTGTACTTGTGCCGCCCGGCGATGACCTACCTCGCTAGGTTATATAGGGAGCCTCCCGAGTCGCCCCGTGAGGCGATCCGGGAGGTGGTGGGGGAGGGGGAGGTGGAGGGGGGAAAGGCTGGTAGCGACATAGGAGAAGGTTAGTTGTGGTGGCGCTCCGGGAGAACCCTAGGAATGTTCCACTCCATGTGTAAATGTACATTGGCAGTATTATTGGGGACTTGGGAACATCACTGCTCCACGAACAACGTGATCGATCATCTTGAAGTGGATTCGGGAGCAACTAGCTAGCGATCACCAAGATGGCCAGGACAAGGTAACTTGTACAACCGTTTGTTGTTGGAAAGGCGCCAACAAAAATTGTTTATTAATTTTGTGGTCGATTCACATTATAATTTATAAGTCCACATTGATGGTAAATGTAAAATGTATCCATAAATTTTGGTGTTTTTATTATATTACTATATCATTGATTTATGGGAATTTGCAACAAAGTCGGCTTTCATTGGTTTTTAATACTGCAGTACAACCCATGTTTTGCGTATTTTCCGAGTTTCAGGGACCTTAAGAAGATAAAATTGAGCTGAAATTTTAGGAACATGATTTTTACAGGAAAATGTATTCATGAACTTTGGTGTTTATTATGTTAAAACACAAAATTTAAAAAACTTTATATTATTTACTGGGACTAACCTACTAATATTTACGAAAGTGAACAATTTCTTGTTTTACACTTTTGTGTTTAGAAATTGCACAAATATAAAAAGAAGTCCCGTTGGAGTCAAATTTGAACTTTCCCAAAATATCTGTCCGCAGAACAGTTTTTGAATATAGCCCCAGGACTCATCGAAGATGACTGCAAATGGAAAAATCAGAAACTACAAAGTTGTTGGAAATTTTCTTGGCATAACCCTGGATGTAACATTCGTCAAATTCCAAGTTCCGTAGACTCCACTTCTTGCGTTTTGAGAAGTTGTTTTGGAAGTCCGAAAGTTGGTAACGTGATTGAATCAAACTCTTCCCATACATATGATGGAGTTGGCCAAGCCATGACTTTATTTACTTGTGGAAACATATAGAAGTCCTTTGTAGGATTCTAGAGGTGCCCAAAAGCCCTTGGATCAGAGAGGGTTGGATCCCATGGCTAAGATTGAGTCTCCAACTCTCAAACCATACTTTTTTGAGCCACCACCAAAATCCGTGAATTTGCCTCTCCGTTGGCATCCACCAAAGTGGGAGAGGCCTCTCCATTGATGCACCAACACCAAGGAAGCAGGGAGGCGAAGGGGTCGCCGCCCTCCTCATGGGGCGTCATCGCCCAGCTACACTGGCAGTTGCTGCTGCCGCGGTCATGGGCGCCTCCTTCATCATCATATTCAGGCTGCTCTTCATCATCAAAAACTTCACCAACACCTTCACACCTCTCTCTTTCATGAGGAGGGAGTAGCGCACCCCATGTACTTTGGTTGTGCTAGTAGCTTGATTCAATATCTCTATGTACTTCACTAATTAACTAGAGCCAGATGAGCTGCCTACATGATTGTGGTCATATATGTATTGCATGGATAACTATTATTGTGATGTGGGATGATACATGTTATGCATATACCGTTATGTTGGAACTTCTATAGTTTGTCCTACTTGGAAAGCACATTATGATTGTCTATGGCATTAATTAAACATTATAGAGTTAGTGTAATGCCTTGTTTGTCCATGTCATGAGTGCTTGACAATACCAAGTGTAGGTAGATGACAGGGGTGCGGGATGTGCTGATACGTGCATTTTACATCATCAATATTGTGACTCGTATGATTAGTTTTGAATGATATTTTCTATTATCCGTCATTATTTCACTACTAGGAAAACCATTATAGGTAGAAATGTATTTTGTGGCGCACCTAAATGTGCGTGCTCCACAGAAATATTTCTGTGGCGCATAGAAAAATAAGCTCCACAGAAATTTTAAATTTATGTGGTGCATGTAATACTGGTGCGCCATAAAATTACGGTTTTCTGTGGCGCATGTGGATGGGTGCGCCACAGAATCTCTATTGGACCCACGTGGGGTCTAGTACTGCACATGGACGAAGGAAATTTTGTGGCGTATCTGCCCACATGCACCACAGAAAGTCAAAATTTTGTGGTGCATGTTGGTCTATGCGCCACAGAAGTTTATCTTTCTGTGGCGCATGTAGGCATATGCGCCACATAATGTGTAGGTTTTTTTTGCTCTCCACGCAACTCCACCCCCCTATCGCTCTTTTTAGCTTTGTAGATAAAAAAGAAATAGATAAAAAATTCAAAAAATAAAATCCTTGGAGGTGTCCATGTATTATGTAATCTAGTACCATTGAGAATTAAAAAAACATGAATTTTGACTTTTTTTGCAAAATTGCGTTGCAAAATCATCAAACTGGATTTCTGGTTGCATACGAACTCGAAAAAAAACGCACAATATATCAAAATGACTGGGAGAAAATTCTTCATCCGAATTCTACATCAGAGTCAAGATTTTTTCTTGCATAAAAAAAATATGTGGCACACCATATGCACATGAGCCACATAATTCTTAGCCCGAAATTTGAATTTCGGCGGCGCCCTTCTCCTCCTCATCTCCTCCACTTCGCCTCCACTTCTCCTTATCATCCCTTCTTCTCCCTCCTCCTCCTCTGATGCGCGTGATGCACACGTCCGTTGGGAACCCCAAGAGGAAGGTGTGATGCGCACAGCAGCAAGTTTTCCCTCAGAAAGAAACCAAGGTTATCGAACCAGTAGGAGTCAAGGAACACGTGAAGGTTGTTGATGGAGGAGTGTAGTGCGGCGCAACACCAGTGAAACCGGCACCAACGTGGAACCTGCATAACACAATCAAGATACTTTGCCCCAACGTAACAGTGAGGTTGTCAATCTCACCGGCTTGCTGAAAACAAAGGATTAAACGTATTGTATGGAAGATGATATTTGTTTGTAAACAACAGTAGAGAACAATGATTGCAGTACATTGTATTCAGATGTAAAATAATGGATAGGGGTCCTGTTATCACCAGATTTTGGCCAAATCAGGAGATGGACCGTAAGTGAAGATGGGCTTGAAGGATATACACGTGGAGCGACTTTGAAGCGGCCTTGTGCGAAGAGTTTGGGCTAGATTGCCCGTGTATCTGTAAAATATAGTAGATTGCATCTTAGTTTAGAATTAAAAGATAGAGTTTAACCCGTGCACGGTTAGGTGCACGTCCGAATTAGAAAGTCCCTTGGACTATAAATATGTATCTAGGGTTATCGAGAAAAGAGGACAATCACGTTCACAACAAACACAAACCAGGCGCATCGCCACCCCTTGTTTCGAGGGTTTCTTCCGGGTAAGCATCATGCCGCCTAGATCGCATCTTGCGATCTAGGCAGCGTACGTTTATTCGTTTATCTTGTGTTGCTCGTGCTGAAGCATTGTTGATGGCGAGTAACACTGCTTATCATAGATGTTTTGGGGCTTGCATTGATGCTTTTCTTACGCATATTTGCTTAGCTGTGCCGTCCCTCGATATCTAGCTGCCCTTATATCTATCTAGGTGTAAGGGCAGCACCTTGCTTGTTCGTTATTTAGTAGATCCAATCTGTTATAGTTGGTCCTTGATTCTTCAAGGATTGGTTTAATATCCGTATGGTTAGGCCTTGCAAACGGGTTGAACGATCCGGTAGTGCGTAAGGTATGGTTTGTTAGTCCTAAGAGGGATGTTCCGGGAATTGACTTAATGTTGGTTTTTAGGCCTCTTTTAGGGTTAGCTTTCCATCAACTTTCGTGTCTATTAGGCTCAACTACGCGTAGGATGTTCCGATCATGCGGTGAAAACCCTAAACTCTCGTGGATTGGTTTAGCTTTATATTGATCAAGCAGGAGCCCCATGTCGTCGTAAATCCAACGTGGACCATGGGGCGATCGGCTCTTTGAGCCGATCCACAGGGCAACCTGAGAGCCGATCGGGCTCGTATTTAATGTTTACGTGTCTACCATGCAGGAAACTAATCGAAGCAATCCAACACCTTCCTGACCAGGTATAGGTCAGGTGGCACGCCCTTGCAACCGCTAGGACGTGTGCCGGAACATTGCGGGACGACGTCGAGGGACCAGGGCCCCCAGCAGTCTTGGAAGCCTCCCGGCTCTTCGTGTTGCTTAACCACTGCTCGCCGGTGGGTTTTGGCAGGTAACAGGTCCACAGTTCACTAGTGGTGTCTCTCCAATAAGATAAATAGCATGCTGGGTGAACAAATTACAGGTAGGAAATTGACAAATAAAGATTCAATACATATCATGATGATTGATACGTCTCAAACGTATCTATAATTTCTTATGTTCCATGCTACTTTTATGACAATACTTGAATGTTTTATACATACTTTACAGCATTATTATACATTTTCCGGCACTAACCTATTAACAAGATGCCGAAGCGCCAGTTGCTGTTTTTCTGCTCTTTTTGGTTTCAGAAATCCTAGTAAGGAAATATTCTCGGAATTGGACGAAATCAACGCCGAGGGTCCTATTTTTGCACGAAGCTTCCAGAAGACCGAAAGGGAGACGAAGTGGGGCCAAGAGGTGCCGACACAACAGGGCGGCGCGGCCTGGGCCCTGGCCGCGCCGGCCTGGTATGTGGGCCCTCGTGCCGCCACTTGACCTACCCTTCCGCCTACAAATAGCCTTCATCGTGAAACCCCCTGTACCGAGAGCCACGATACGGAAAACCTTCCAGAGACGCCGCCGTCGCGAATCCCATCTCGGGGGATTCAGGAGATCGCCTCTGGCACCCTGCCGGAGAGGGGAATCATCACCGGAGGGGCTCTACATCATCATGCCCGCCTCCGGATTGATGCATGAGTAGTTCATCCTTGGACTATAGGTCCATAGCAGTAGCTAGATGGTTCTCTTCTCCGCTTGTGCTATCATTGTTTAGATCTTGTGAGCTGCCTAACATGATCAAGATCATATATTTGTAATGCTACATGTTGTGTTTGGAGGGATCCGATGAATAGAGAATATTATGTTAAGTTGATTATCAATCTATCATATATGTGTTGTTTATGTTCTTGCATGCTCTCCGTTGCTAGTAGAGGCTCTGGCCAAGTTGATACTTGTAACTCCAAGAGGGAGTAATTATGCTCGATAGTGGGTTCATGCCTCCATTTAATCTGGGAAAGTGACAGAAAGTTCTAAGGTTGTGGATGTGCTGTTGCTACTAGGGATAAAACATTGATGCTTTGTTTAAGGATATTTGTGTTGATTACATTACGCACCATACTTAATGCAATTATCTGTTGTTTACAACTTAATATCGGAAGGGGTTCGGATGATAACCTGAAGGTGGATTATTTAGGCAAGATGCATGCTGGATAGCGGTCTATGTACTTTGTCGTAATGCCCTGATTAAATCACATATTAATCATCATTGATATGTATTGAATCTTTATTTGTCAATTGCCCGCCTTTAATTTGTTCACCCAGCATGTTAGTTATCTTATTGGAGAGACACCTCTAGTGAACTGTGGACCCCGGTCCATTCTTTTACATCTGAATACATTCTACTCGCTTTTACCGTTCTTTGCAAACAAACACCATCTTCCACTCGATACGCTTAATCCTTTGTTTTCAGCAAGCCGGTGAGATTGACAACCTCACTGTTACGTTGGGGCAAAGTACTTTGATTGTGTTGTGCAGGTTCCACGTTGGCGCCGGTTTCACTGGTGTTGCGCCGCACTACATTCCTCCACCAACAACCTTCACGTGCTTATTGGCTCCTACTGGTTCGATAACCTTGGTTTCTTACTGAGGGAAAACTTGTCACTGTGCGCATCATACCTTCCTCTTGGGGTTCCCAACGGACGTGTACATCTACGCGCATCAAGACTGTTTTTCTGGCGCCGTTGCCGAGGAGATCAAGACACGCTGCAAGGGGAGTCTCCACTTCCAATCTCTTTACTTTGTTTTTGTCTTGCTTTACTTTATTTTATTTACTGTCTTGTTTGCTTCATATTAAAAACACAAAAAAATTAGTTACTTGCATTTAATTTATTTTGTTATCATGTCTAGTCCTGTACTTGTTTTTTATTTTCACTAGTTAGGCTTAATGGAAAACAACAAAAAAATTACAGATCTTTATGAACTTTATCTTGAATTAGGACATGAGGTGTTTGAAGAGAAAATTAAAAAACCTATGGAGCTTTATATGCATGCTAATGGCAATGTTATTAGTGTGAACTCTTTGAACACTATTATTGCTAATGCTATGGAAGAATTTAAGCTTGGGGAAGCGGGTTGTGATATTTTTAGTCCCCCAAGCATGGAGGAGAAAATTTACTTTGATGATACTTTACCTCCTATATATGATGCTTGCAAAAATGAATATGATATTTTCAGTCCACCTACTATTGAGGAGAAAGTTAATTATGATTACAATATGCCTCCTATGTATGATGATTATGGTGATGAGAATAATAATGATAGCTATTTTATTGAATTTGCTCCCACTACAACTAATAAAATTGATTATGCTTATGTGGAGAGTGATAATTTTATGCATGTAGCTCATGACAAGAATGTTGTATGTGATAGTTATATTGTTGAGTTTGTTCATGATGCTACTGAAAGTTATTATGAGAGAGGGAAACATGGTTATATGCATCTTAATAATATTAAGTTTCCCCTCTTTATGTTGAGAATCTTGAAGTTACTCGTGTTTTGTCTTCCTATGCTTGTCACTTTGTTCTTCATGAATTTATTTGTGTACAAGATTCCTTTTCATAGGAAGTGGGTTAGACTTAAATGTGTTTTGGATTTGCTTCTTGATGCTCTCTTTTGCTTCATCTCTTGATGTTACTTGATTTGCACTTTCTGCGCCTAGCTGAAAGGCGTTAAAGAAAAGCACTTCTTGGGAGATAACCCAAGTTTCATTTTATTTACTGTATTGTTGAGTCTTGGAAGTTGTTTACTACTTTAGCAACCTATCCTTATCATGTTTTTGTGCCAAGTAAAGTTTCTATGTTAAAGTTGATGATAGATTTGGATCGCTGCGCAGAAACAGCATTACTGTCTGTCACGAATTCTCGCAGAAGTCTCTGTAAAAAAATCGAAAAAATCTGCAAATTTACGAGCATGATCCTCATATATGTACGCAACTTTCATTAGTTTTGAGTTTTTCCATTTGAGCAAGTTAAGTGCCCCTGCCAGATTCATCTTTACGGACTGTTCTGTTTTTGACAGATTCTGTCTTTTATTTCGCATTGCCGCTTTTGCTATGTTGAATGAGTTTCTTTGTTCCATTAACTTTCAGAAGCTTTGTGCAATGTCCAGAAGTGTTTAGAATGATTGTGTCACCTCTGAATATGTGAATTTTTGGTTATGCACTAACCCTCTAATGAGTTTGCTTGAAGTTTGGTGTGGAGGAAGTTTTCAAGGGTCAAGAGAAGATGATGATATACTATGATCAAGAAGAGTGAAAGGTCTAAGCTTGGGGATGCCCCGGTGGTTCATCCCTGCATATTTTAAGAAGACTCAAGCATCTAAGCTTGGGGATGCCCAAGGCACCCCCTTCTTCATCGACAACATTATCAGGTCACTTCTAGTGAAACTATATTTTTATTCCATCACATCTTATGTTCTTTACTTGGAGCGTCGGTTTGCTTTTATTTTTGTTTTGGTTTGAATAAAGTTGGATCCCACCATCCTTATATTGGAGATATTACGCTCCGCTTTTCATATGGAACACTTGTGTTCTTAATTGTGCTTTAATGTCCATGGCGAAGGCTGAAATTGCTTCGTTAAATTGCTATTTGGTTGGAATCGGAAAATGATGCATATGGTTTGGCAACTTGGCAATTGTTTGAGCTCTCATAGATCATGTTTAAGCTCTTGCATCATGTAGTTTAATCTATTAATGAAGAACTACCATAGAGCTTGTTTAATTTGGTTTGCATGATTGTTCTCTCTAAGTCTAGATATTTTGGGGTAAAGTGTTTGAACAACAAGGAAGACAGTGTAGAGCCTTATAATGCTTGCAATATGTTCTTGTGTGAGTTTTGTCTGTACTGTTCATACTTGTGTTTGCTTCAAACAACCTTGCTAGCCCAAACCTTGTACTGAGAGGAAATGCTTCTCGTGCATCCAAACACCTTGAGCCAAACTCCATGCCATTTGTGTCCACCATATCTACCTACTATGTGGTATTTTTCTGCCATTCCAAAGTAAATTACTTGAGTGCTACCTTTAAAATTTCATTCCTCTACCTTTACAATATATAGCTCATGGGACAAATAGCTTAAAAACTATTGTGGTGATGAATATGTAGTTATGTGTCTTAATTCTTATAAGTTGCTTGTTGAGCGGTAACCATGTTTTCTGGGGACGCCATCAACTTTATCTTTGTTGGATATCATGTGAGATGCTATGCATGTTCGTCTTGTCTGAAGTAAGTGGACTTCATGATCAAATGGTTTGAGTATGCATATGTTAGAGAAGAACATTGGGCCGCTAACTAAAGCCATGTATCATGGTGGAAGTTTCAGTTTGGACATACAACCTCAATCTCTTATGAGAATATTAACTGTTGTTGAATGCTTAAGCATTAAAAGAGGAGTCCATTATCTGTTGTCTATGTTGTCCCGGTATGGATGTCTAAGTTGAGAATAATCAAAAGCGAGAAATCCAATGCGTGCTTTCTCCTTAGACACTTGTACAGGCGGCATAGAGGTACCCCTTTGTGACACTTGGTTGAAGCATATGTCATGAGATGATAATCCGTGTTTCCGAGCTAAGTAGGACAAGGTGCGAGCACTATTAGTACTCTATGCATGAGACATGCAACTTGTAGGAAGTATTATGCATAGCACATATGAATTATTACTACCATTGACAAAATTGTTTCTATGTTTTCAAAACGAAAGCTCTAGCACAAAAATAGTAATCCATGCTTCCCTCTGCGAAGGGCCATTCTTTTACTTTATTGTTGAATCAGTTTACCCACTTCTTTCTATCTTAGAAGCAAACACTTGTGTTAACTGTGTGCATTGATTCTTACATGCTTACTTATTGCACCTGTTATATTACTCTATGTTGACAAATATCCATGAGATATACATGTTACAAGTTGAAAGCAATTGCTGAAACTTAATCATCCTTTGTGTTGCTTCAATTCATTCTACTTAGAATTTATTGCTTATGAGTTAGCTCTTATGCAACTCTTATTGATACTTGTCTTGAAAGTACTATTCATGAAAAGTTTTGCTATATGATTCATTTGTTTAGTCATTATCTTTGTTAGCAATCTTTTGTTCAGATCACTCCATTCATCTTATATGCTTTACAATAATGTTGATCAAGATTATGTTGGTAGCATGTAACTTCAGAAATTATTTGTGTTATCGTTTACCTACTCGAGGACGAGTAGGAACTAAGCTTGGCGATGCTTGATACGTCTCAAACGTATCTATAATTTCTTATGTTCCATGCTACTTTTATGACAATACTTGAATGTTTTATAGATACTTTACAACATTATTATACATTTTCCGGCACTAACCTATTAACAAGATGCCGAAGCGCCAGTTGCTATTTTTCTGCTGTGTTTGGTTTCAGAAATCCTAGTAAGGAAATATTCTCGGAATTGGACGAAATCAACGCCCAGGGTCCTATTTTTGCACGAAGCTTCCAGAAGACCGAAAGGGAGACGAAGTGGGGCCACGAGGCGCCGACACAACAGGGCGGCGCGGCCTGGGACCTGGCCGCGCCGGCCTGGTGTGTGGGGCCCTCGTGCCGCCACTTGACCTACCCTTCCGCCTACAAATAGCCTTCGTCGCGAAACCCCCTGTACCGAGAGCCACGATACGGAAAACCTTCCAGAGACGCCGCCGTCGCGAATCCCATCTCGGGGATTCAGGAGATCGCCTCCGGCACCCTGCCGGAGAGGGGAATCATCACCGGAGGGGCTCTACATCATCATGCCCGCCTCCGGATTGATGCGTGAGTAGTTCATCCTTGGACTATGGGTCCATAGCAGTAGCTAGATGGTTGTCTTCTCCGCTTGTGCTATCATTGTTTAGATCTTGTGAGCTGCCTAACATGATCAAGATCATCTATTTGTAATGCTACATGTTGTGTTTGGAGGGATCCGATGAATAGAGAATATTATGTTAAGTTGATTATCAATCTATCAAGTGTTGTTTATGTTCTTGCATGCTCTCCGTTGCTAGTAGAGGCTCTGGCCAAGTTGATACTTGTAACTCCAAGAGGGAGTAATTATGCTCGATAGTGGGTTCATGCCTCCATTTAATCCGGGACAGTGACAGAAAGTTCTAAGGTTGTGGATGTGTTGTTGCTACTAGGGATAAAACATTGATGCTTTGTCTAAGGATATTTGTGTTGATTACATTACGCACCATACTTAATGCAATTATCTGTTGTTTACAACTTAATACCGGAAGGGGTTCGGATGATAACCTGAAGGTGGATTATTTAGGCATAGATGCATGCTGAATAGCGGTCTATGTACTTTGTCGTAATGCCCTGATTAAATCACATAGTAATCATCATTGATATGTATTGAATCTTTATTTGTCAATTGCCCGCCTATAATTTGTTCACCCAGCATGTTAGTTATCTTATTGGAGAGACACCTCTAGTGAACTGTGGACCCCGGTCCATTCTTTTACATCTGAATACATTCTACTGCTTTTAGTGTTCTTTGCAAACAAACACCTTCTTCCACTCGATACGCTTAATCCTTTGTTTTCAACAAGCCGGTGAGATTGACAACCTCACTGTTACGTTGGGGCAAAGTACTTTGATTGTGTTGTGCAGGTTCCACGTTGGCGCTGGTTTCACTGGTGTTGCGCCGCACTACATTCCTCCACCAACAACCTTCACGTGCTTCTTGGCTCCTACTGGTTCGATAACCTTGGTTTCTTACTGAGGGAAAACTTGTCACTGTGCGCATCATACCTTCCTCTTGGGGTTCCCAACGGACGTGTACATCTACGTGCATCAATGATCACTATAAGATTTAATCAGGGCATTACGACAAAGAACATAGACCGTCATCCAGCATGCATCTATGCCTAAATAGTCCACCTTCGGGTTAGCATCCGCACCCCTTCCAGTATTAAGTTGTAAACAACAGACAATTGCATTAAGTATGGTGCGTAATGTAATCAAAATAAATATCCTTAGACAAAGCATTGATGTTTTATCCCTAGTAGCAACAGCACATCCACAACCTTAGAACTTTCTGTCACTATCCCAGATTCAATGGAGGCATGAACCCACTATCGAGCATAAATACCCCCTCTTGGAGCTACAAGTATCAACTTGGCCAGAGCCTCTACTAGCAACGGAGAGCATGCAAGAACATAAACAACACATATATGATAGATTGATAATCAACTTGACATAATATTCTATATTCATCGGATCCCACCAAACACAACATGTAGCATTACAAATAGATGATCTTGATCATGTTAGGCAGCTCACAAGATCTAAACATGATAGCACAAGAGGAGAAGACAACCATCTAGCTACTGCTATGGACCCATAGTCCAAGGATGAACTACTCACGCATCAATCCGGAGGCGGGCATGATGATGTAGAGCCCTCCGGTGATGATTCCCCTCTCCGGCAGGGTGCCGGAGGCGATCTCCTGCAACAAAGACATCCACAACCTTAGAACTTTCTGTCACTATCCCAGATTCAATGCAGGCATGAACCCACTATCGAGCATAAATACCCCCTCTTGGAGCTACAAGTATCAACTTGGCCGAGCCTCTACTAGCAACGGAGAGCATGCAAGAACATAAACAACACATATATGATAGATTGATAATCAACTTGACATAATATTCTATATTCATCGGATCCCACCAAACACAACATGTAGCATTACAAATAGATGATCTTGATCATGTTAGGCAGCTCACAAGATCTAAACATGATAGCACAAGAGGAGAAGACAACCATCTAGCTACTGCTATGGACCCATAGTCCAAGGATGAACTACTCACGCATCAATCCGGAGGCGGGCATGATGATGTAGAGCCCTCCGGTGATGATTCCCCTCTCCGGCAGGGTGCCGGAGGCGATCTCCTGAATCCCCCGAGATGGGATTGGCGGCGGCGTCTGTGGAAGGTTTTCCGTATCGTGGCTCTCAGTACAGGGGTATTCGCGACGAAGGCTATAAGTAGGCGGAAGGGTAGGTCAGGAGGAAACGCGAGGGGCCCACCCCATAGGGCGGCGCGGACGCCACCCAGGCCGCGCGGCCCTATGGTGGCGGCGCCTCGTCGCCCCACTTCGTAATCCCTTCGGTCTTCCAGAAGCTTCGTGGAAAAATAAGACCATGGGCGTTGATTTCGTCCAATTCCGAGAATATTTCCTTTGTAGGATTTCTGAAACCAAAAACAGCAGAAAACAAGAATCGGCACTTCGGCATCTTGTTAATAGGTTAGTGCCGGAAAATGCATAATAATGATGTAAAGTATGTATAAAACATGTGAGTATTGTCATAAAAGTAGCATGGAACATAAGAAATTATAGATACGTTTGAGATGTATCATCCTCCTCCACCCGTCGACCTCCTCCTCCGGCGACCACCACCTCCTCCTCCGACGACCACCACCTCCTCCGACGACGACGAAGACGACCACCCACCCCCTCCTCCTCCTCCTCCACCACCACCACCACCTCATCCTCCTCCTCCTCCTCCTCCTCCACCACCACCACCACCTCCACCTCCTCCTCCTCCTCCACCACCACCACCACCACTTCCTCCTCCACCACCACCTCCTCCTCCAGCACCACCACCACCTCCTCCAGCACCACCACCACCTCCTCCAGCCGGCATCCTCCTCCTCCAACCATCCAACCACTCACCTTCGGCGACCTCCAGAAAATTTCAAAAAAAGCCTAGAAAATTCCGGCGGCCCTAGAGCTAAATCTAGATCTAGATATGGCCGCCATTTTTTTAAATTCAAAAAAACAATTATGTGGCGCACCACTGCTGGGTGCGCCACAGAAGTTTTCTGTGGCGCATTCCTACCTAGTGCGCCACAGAAGGTTTAAAAAATTCTTTGGAGCATGGATATATGCGCCACAGAATTCAAATATATGTCGTGTGACAACTGTGGCGCATGGCATATGCACCACAGAAGCCGAAAAAGGTGCGCCACAGAAGAGGGATTTCCTAATAGTGTTTATTCCTTTTTGGTTGATTTATGGGACTTTCATACAAAGTCCCTTTCATTGGTATTTAATTTCTAGGAGCCAGAAAACCTCCTTTTTCGTATTTTGCTATTTCAGGGACCTTCTAGACAACTAAAAATCAAATAAAAATACTTGATCAGTTTTTCACCGAGAGAAGGACCGTGGGCCAAAGAATCACGTGAGGGGATCCATGAGGGCCAAACGGGACCAGGTGGCGCACCCTACCTAGGTGGCCTCGCCACCCTTGGTCGTTTGGGTCTCGAGCATCGTCCCGGCTCCTCCGTTTACAGATGAATCCTCTCACTAGAAAACCTAAGCCATATTTTTCCCGAGATTTATTGAGGCGGAGGCGGAGGCGAAAGTCCTCTCCTACTCTGGCAGAGGGCTGATCTGGACCGCACCGAAGCCTCCGATGAAGGGGAAATCGACGACATGGTCATCGCCACTCCTCCTTGGCATAGGGGGAAGCATCTCCATCAACATCTCCATCAGCACCATCATCACTACCATCACCATCTCCGAGATCAACTTCACACCCCCCCTCATAGTTTGTGTTTCATTGAACCCCGGATATTGTGTTCAAAGGATAACTGCATGTTTGTGATACTTTGTCTTTATTTGGTGGAGACATTATACTTCCAGATTGTGTTGTAATTCATATATATGCCTTCGATCCACACCATATTTGGCACTTGTGAGTAGTCCCCCTTGTTCTTGAGGGCATAGGATGATCTAGCTATGTTTTTATATGATGAACAATGAGTATTTGGTTCGGTTTTTTATCTTTTAGTTGTTCTATGATGGTTGTATAAGAACATCGAGTGCATATTCTACTTCACCTATATGGGCTCATAGGCTGTACGTTAATGCAATGATAAGTGTTGGAAGGGACAGATAGACATAAACCGTCTTCCAATACTTTAAGTTACATTAGAGAGGTTTATGTTGGACACCAAATGAACTAACTGCTATGGTGGGACATTTATGTCTTAATGATTCCTATACTTGCTCATGAAAATGCCTCAAGCACCCTAAATAAGAGGTGTACTTGCTCATATCTATGGTTGAACCTAATTTAGGCTCCGCCCCTAAGGGACTGAAACTTGACAAAATATTCACTATGTTGTGTAGAAATCTAAATGCTAGTAAATCGATGCCGCCCTCAGGAACACTTGTCACATGTAAGTTCACACACACTTGAGCTTGCCCTCTTGCTGCATAGAGGATTGGGATTTCTCTAATTTAGAGCATTTGCTTATTGCTATTTACCTTTTAGTACTTTATTGTACTGCAAACTATACACCTAAAACACCAAAACTGATCCATACTTTTTATTGTTTACTTGTCAAATCTGCTAAGCAATACCTTCAGCTCCTCCGTGTGGGTTCAACAACCTTTCTTATTGAAAAGTACTACAATTGATCTCCTGCACTTGGGAGCCATCGGGTGCACGAAAAATTAACATTTACACGTGTTTTTGTATGTGTGTGTGTTTTATATAAAGAGGTGTGACATATGTGTGTGCGGTGTTGTAGGGTGTAGCCGATTCATATCAACAATTGCGCTTAGTGACAACAAAAGAAAAACCAACACCCTTTTGTATACACGCATATAGGGATAAATGAGAACATATACTTGCATCAAGTGACAATATTGGTATGCATGATAGCACCCTAATTTGTCTTTTGGTTAATTCGGCCGCCGCTAGCCTCTCCTGGATCCGCCATTCACCGGCATGGCTCCGCCATAGTCTTCTTTGTTAACTGTCTCTCTAAGCCTCGCCTCATCGCAACCGTGCTCACCCCGAAGGCTAAACCTAGCTCGTGGATGGGTTGAACTGCTAGTGTGGTTAGCTAGTTGTTGCACCCTCTGATGCTCTGTCTTGTCCCCCGTGACGCATATCACGAACTCAACCTCCTCCACGAGTTTCTACTTCTTTACTCGATGCTGGCAGGACAAAAGTTGTGGCCGCAACCATGACACCCCTCCTGGCTCTACATGGCCTGCTCCAGATATGGTGATGGTGTGGCACTGCTAGCATGGTGTTGTTGGTGAGGTGGTGGCACTTTGGTGGTGTTATGGTGCATTGATGGGGATGTGGTGGTATTAGGGTACCGTGTTGCTGTTGTTTTGCCACGTTCTTAATTGTCGACCTCGACGCCAGTGGGACGGTGTTGCAGAAGCAACTCTGCGCCGCCTACTTCATCTACCACCAATACGTACTGCACTCTGAGCTAATTCAGCTCTTCTCTATCTATGGGCTTGAAGTGGTAATATCATTGGCAGTTAAATCTGCTGCTTATGATCGGTGTTCTTTGATGTGTGGATTGAGCTGGTAAATCTCTGATCCAACTGATCACTGTCAGATGCATAATATGGGAAATGTTGTAGCAATATCACTAGTGATCTTTGCTTGGTAATTGCATTGATGCCTCTGTTTGGATGATTAATCATCCCTGACATATGTGGCATGCTGTGTTGCTAGCACTAATGAAACTGCATATACACTATATTGTTAACTCGAGAAGTTCAGTTCTTCTACTGTTTAATTCTTATTGAGCTCAAATATGCTAGAAGCAAACATTTTTTCCTACAGATGCATGATTTACTTAAGGACTGGCTTGTGAGCTTGTTTGCTTGCTTAATGTGGCTTTGATGATGCTATTGATCCCTAGGTCATGTGCATACATGATCCAATCGCGTGCTTGTGTTTTTATGGTGTAAAGTGATTATGTATAATTTTTGGACAGTTCTGTTGGTAGATGGTTGAATTGATAAACATGTCCTACATTCCCAAAGCGTTTTGGAAACTCATTTGGACCCAGAACACTTTTGGACTCTCTCTCTCTCAAATATCTCCGGATTAATTTCGATGATATTCCCACTAACAACTAGTACAATAAAGATCGGCGAGGTTAATCGTGTGACCATGCAGGTTCGGTAACGTACAAACACGACTTCGAAAATCTTCCATACCAAGAACCAACTGTGGGACCTCCATGATGGATCTTAGGCCATCTCCAACGCGGCGACCCATCCCACGCCCGCGCTTCCGGATGGGTTGCGCCGGACAAAATCGCGGCCCAATGCCGCGACGCATCTAAAAAGCGGATGATCGCGGTGTCCGGGATGATCCAAACCCGGTCCAAATCTGGGTCAGGTTTGCGTGGCCGTGGATGGCACGCGGCGTCCTCCCACGTCCGCCTGCTCGTCTCCCTGGGCCCAGCTGTCGGTGGGCGGGCGTGCGTCTTATTAAATGTGGACTGGGAGGGGACTGTCCCCATCCAGTCCACTTCTCCACTCCCACTCCAACTCCCCGCGCACGCTCGCATCCGCCACCATGGCCCTGGAGCGACCATTTGCTCCCGGCGCGAACGACGACGAGGCCGGCAGCAGCCGGCGGATCACGCCAGCGAGGAGGGCTGCCCGCCACCTACGGGCTCTACATCCAAGACGCGGGCCAAGTGGCCGCGGCAGTGGCGCAACCCGCGCAAATGCCGAAACCCAACGAGGACGACAACCCCAAGATGCGCACCGCTCTTGCTGCGTCCATCGAGGTCCACGAACTCGAGGAGGCTGCCAAGTGGCCGCATCTCACGAAGGTGCGGAGGCACCTCCGCGCTGGAGGAGGATGCCAGGCGGGCGGTCGAGGACGCCGAGGCCTGGGCGTTGCAGGGCATGGCGCGCCGGCATGAGGAGGCCAGGCGCCGGCACGAGGACGCCAGGCAGCAGGCGGAGGAGGAGCACCACCTCCGCCTCAAGCAGGAGGCGGAGCTGCGGGCTGCTGCGGCGGAACTGTGGGAGGAGGAGGCGGCGCGGATGGCTAACCTGCGCAGGCCGGCCAGCCCTCCGGACCCGCGGTCGGCCTGGGAAGAGGCCTAGTGGTTACCGTGGTCGGAGTCCCCGGCGCGCTCGAGCCACAGCAGCGCGTCGCCGCCCGGGGGCGTCATCGACGCCCACGCCTAGGAGGACAGCGACGAGGTCAACTGGGACTAGGCGGCGCGCCCGGCGGCCACCTCGTCCACCTCAAACCCTAGCTAGGGTTTTATTTCTTTTTTTAGTTAAGGCCCATATATGGCTTTCTTTTTTGTATAAATTTGCCCAAATTAGGCCATATGTTTTAAATTTAACTGTTTTTGTTTTTATTTTTATTTTTGTTTTTTTGGTCTTTTAGTTTTGCGGTGCGTCTTCGCGTTGGGCGCACTGGGCGACCCAAACGGACCGTCGGCTAGGTCCACGTGTTCGTCTGTCCGCGCGGCCACCCAAACGGCTAAATCCGAACGGGTCAACGCGTCCGGTTTGGGTCGGCGTGTTGGAGATGGCCTTACACGTACATGAGTAATTTTGAGACAATCTTGTGTTATTAAATATTTCATTCCTAATTTCCCATATAATGAAAGGCTGAGGTGAGACTTTGGTAATCCAGTGATTCAACTCTTCATTAACCTTGTGATCGATATCACAATGTGTCTGGACAGCCGAGAAGTGACACCGTGATACTAAGAGAGCCTAGAGCATATATCTCCATAGTCGAAGGAGCAATATCTTTTTTTTTTTTTTTGACAATCAATACCACATATATTCATAGTAACAAATAGTACATGGTAGAGATACATGAACTGACTCCAACGATTACAAAATAAAGTCTAAAAGATAGTAACAAATCTTCGAGGTCTTCAATTTCTTTCTTCTTCCAGAACACAATCTTGTACTCTTGTGAAGGCAGCCAAAGATACATAACGAACCATAGACCTGTAGATACCGACGAAAGTTCTCCCATAATTTTTTGAGCCGCAATGCCAAGACTGCGTGCACGCACGCAACCATTAAAGCAGTCATACAACATCGGCAGGCGCACACACAATTTTAGATGGACCTAAAGTTCACCTTTATAATTACCCTCTTTAGGAAGACGTTTGATTAATTCTAAGTACATCTTCGGATGTATATGTACTTGATACCCTCGTGGTCTAAGGACTTGTACGTATGATTAACAAATAAAGATAATACCAACAACCAATGACTACATGTCTCATGGTATATCAAACATGAAGGGATCTATTCAAGGTCCTTGTTCTTCTAACAATGCATTCTCATTGTTGAGACCAGGAAACTTAGTCACCATTCAACACATGAGCTAGTCCTAGAGGAGGGACTAGGAACTATACATTTGTTTATTTCTCTACACATGCATACGATTTTTCCCTCTAAATCTCATATTCAAGACACGTAGAAGTTATAGCATAAAGCAATAAATCATAGACTTGAAGTTAAATACTCCCTCTGTTCCTTTTTATAATGCCTATAGATTTTTGTCATTTGTTTCAGAATATAAGGTTGTAGCTTTGCTTTTTTTCAGTTACCCCCTCTATCGGTCAACTCCCACACGACATGCATGAAAAAAATCCATATAAAAGGGAAACAATTAATTGAGATTCCTAACACATGATCCAACGATTTCTTAGATTTAGGAAGCATTGTTTTTCTTTCCTTAATAATAGAACCTGGCTGCACATATATGGAAAGTCAACCAGAGAGATTTGTGGGATTTATTATGTTAATGTAGGAAGTTATCGATTTCCCTCATTTTACTCTGATGTCCAATCGTTAAGCCATGGGGTCTTATGTAAAGAATACTCTTGCGCTAATTTTCGTGCCAAAAAAATATAGGCACTATAGAATGAAACGGAGGGAGTAATAGAATTTATTATTGCGTCTAGGGTTTAAAAATACGGTGGGGTCCTTTATATAGGCTAGACATGAAAAAGTAAGTGGGCAAGGGATACATGGGCTTTCGGCCCAGAATCTGCACTAGTTTGCAACCCATGCAGTAGTACCACTGGACCGAGCGGTAGTCCCTCTATCCTGATTTTGACGAGTTCTTGCGATAGCTGGTAGTACTGGTGTGCTTTCAGGTCACTTCCGTGGTCCTATCCAAGAGTGGGTAGAGTTCAAGTGGTACTGGCGCGATACTAGGGATTGTTCGGCATCTTCGAGCAATCATTGTCGTTGCCTACTCGACAATATGGAGGGGGAAGAAGAGGGGGCCATAGGTTTGCGGTGAGCTGCACTGTCGAAGTTGATGTTGAGAGGGGGATAGAATCTCTCCACCTCGTTTTCTTTTTCTTTGTTTCCTCTTGGGTCTGCTTGATGTGTGTTGCCCATTGTTCCGCAAGCTCTACCGCATTCCCATATTCTTCCTCAGCCATTTGTTCATGCTCGCGGGCTTTCTCGTGCTTTTTGGTTGTGTCAAACCTTTTCCTTTAGGATAGTTGAACTGAGCTTGACCAAGTTCTGAGCTTCGCCATGAGTCCTTTTTGTCTCGCTTCAAAGGCTTCTTAATCCGCCGCCACCTCTGGGGTGATGATACGTTGCAAACGTATCTATAATTTTTGATGCTCCATGCTTGTACGCCAATTTCTATATGTTTTGCTCACACTTCGTTGCACTTTTATACATTTTCCGGCACTAACCTATTGACAAGATGCCACAGTGCCAACTCCCTGTTTTCTGCTGTTTTGTATTTCAGAAAAGTTATACAGGAAATATTCTCGGAATTGGACGAAACAAAAGCCAAAGATCTTATTTTTCCGTAACAAAGATGAAGTCCGGAGGAGAGACGGAGGGGGGCCACAGGGTGGCCAAACCATGCCTAGGCGCGGCCTGGCCCTGGCCCGCGCCTAGGGGTGATCTGGGACCACCAGGCCTCCACCGACATCAACCTTTCGCCTGTATAAAGCTCCCGACACAAAAACCCTAAATGAATGGACCTCCATCCACGAAAAGTTCCGTAGCTCCGCCATCGCAGACAAGATCCGAGGGACAAAAGTCTCTATTCCGGCACCATGCCGGGACGGGGAATTGCCCCCTGAGCCATCTCCATCAACTCCACTGCCATCTCCATCGTCTTTGCTGACTCCCATGATGAGGAGGGAGTAGTTATCCCCCGGGTCTGAAGGATCTACCGATAGCTATGTGGTTTATCTCTCTCTCCCATGCTGTGATCTTTATGTGATCATGAGCTTTGTAATCTAGATGTCGTTATGCTATTCAAGTGGATTTTACTTATGTGATCTACAGAGATTCCTTGTCCCACGTGTGTAAAGGTGACGGTGTGTGCACCGTGTGGCTCTCTTAGGCTATATTTCACATAATACTTGTTCACTGAATTATGATTTGAGTTGGATGTCTTTATGAAATTGTGGTGTGTTAGTACCTCCTATGAATGCTCAAAGTGACTGCGTGGGGTGTTCATTAGTACTTGGGAATACATCTTTAAGGTTTGCTTTTGCAACCCTACGAAACGAATTAGTGTTCGTTATCCAACCGGAAAGTACTTCAGAGTAGCATAGTAAAGTGCTAATATTTATAATCCTTTATGATAACATTGTTGAGAGTGACCACTAGTAAAAGTGTGATCCCTAAGCCTTGTTTCCAAACATCAAATCACCGTTTATTTACTATTTTACTGCATGTTTACTTGCTTCCATATTTATTTCAGATTGTTATCACCACTCATATTCACCCATATCACTTGCATTTTACTATCTCTTCGCCAAACTAGTGCACATATACATCTGACAAGTGTATTGGGTGTGTTGGGGACACAAGAGACTTCTTGTATCTTAATTGCAGGGTTGCTTGAGAGGGATACCTTTGACCTCTACCTCCCTGAGTTCGATAAACCTTCAGTGATTCACTTAAGGGAAACTTGCTGCTGTTCTACAAACCTCTGCACTTGGAGACCCAACACTGTCTACAAGAATAGAAGCGTGCGTAGACATCAAGCTGTTTTCTGGCGCAGTTGCCGGTGAGGTAAGGTAAAAGGTACTCACATCCTCTGGCTACTAAATCTTATAGTTGTTGGTGAGTGCTCGAAATTATTTCCTTTAGATTCTATAATTAAATTTTTTGTTTCATGTTTTTATTTTCACTAGTTAGGCTTAATGGAAAACAACAACAAAATTAGAGAGCTTTATAGTAATTATCTTGAGTTAGGGCATGATGTGTTTGAAGAGAAAATTGAAAAACCTATGGAACTTTACTTGCATGCTAGAAGCAATGTTATTACTATGAATTCTTTAAACACCATTATTGCTAATGCTATGGAAAAGTCTAAGCTTGGGGAAGCTAGTTTTTATGAAAATGATCTTTTTAGTTCCCCATCTTTAGAGGAGGAAATCTGCTATGATCATACTATGTCTCCAATATATGATGATTACAATGATGATTATGTTATTTTTAGTCTACCTAATATTGAGGAGAAAAATAATTATGATTACAATATGCCTCCTATATTTTATGATTATGGTGATGAGAATAATAATGGTAGCTATTTTGTTGAATTTGCTCCCGCTACAATTAATAAGAATGACTATGCTTATGTTGGGAGTAGTAATTCTTTTATGCATGTGGCTCATGATAAGAATGCTTTATGTGATGGTGATATTGTTGAGTTTATTCATGATGCTACTAAAAGTTATTATGAGAGAGGAAAATATGGTTGTATAAGTTTTCATGTTACTAAAACACCTCTCTATATGCTGAAAGTTTTGAAGTTACTCTTGTTTTATCTTTCTATGCTTGTCACTTTGTTATTTGTGGATTTATTTATGTACAAGATTCCTATGCATAGGAAGTGGGTTAGACTTAAATGTGTTTTGAATTTTCTTCTTGATGCTCTCTTTTACTTCAATGCATATTTTTTATGTGAGCATCTTCTCAAACTACTGCGCCTAGCTGAAAGACATTAAAGAAAAGCACATATGGGAGACAACCCATTGTTTTATTTCTATAATTTTATTTTATGTTGAGTCTTGGAAGTTGTTACCTCTGTAATAACCTCTCCTTATCATTTTTATTTCGTTTTTGTGCCAAGAAAAGCCTCTAATAGGAAGAAAGTAAGATTTGCGAAAGTTGCTGTCCTGAAAACAGATTCTGTGATGTTACCATTAAAATTCGTATAAATAGCCAGAGCCTAATTTTGAGCTGTCATTTTTCATGCATATGCCACAGGTTATTATCTAACTTTCGTTAGGTGACCACTTTTTGAGATGAGCAACAGAGGATTTTCTGAAAAAAACGATCTTTACCTACTGTTCTCTTTTGACAGATTTCTGCCGCTATTTGCATTTGTTTCTTAATCTCTTTCTTTTTGATTTCTTTTGATTAAAGAGATTTTTGAGGAGTTGCTACAGTATATAATGTTTTAATAGATGTTTTATATATATTATAACTGAACCCAAGTGGATTTGTTTATTTTGATTGCACTAATGCTGCTAATAAAGAATTGTGTGAAGGTTTGTATGAAGGAAGTTTTCAAGTGTAGGGAGAGAAGAATGATGTGATGAGATGAAGTATGGACAAAAGCTAAAGCTTGGGGATGCCCCTGCACCCCAAAAAATATCCAAGAGGCACAAGCGTCAAAGCGTGGGGATGCCTTGGGCATCCCCTCTTCATCAACAAAGAATCAGGTCATCTTTCTATGCGCTATATTTTTATTGCTTCATACGCTATGTGTTGTTCTTGGAGCGTCTTTATTTTCTATTTTAGTTTTGTTTTGTTTTGTTTGTTGTAGCATATGTTGGATCCCGGCACATTTGTTTTGGAAAAAGACCCGCTCCGTTTTAATTGCATAGAACGCTCTAGTTTTCGCTGTTATTGTTTTGCGAGTGTTCTAGTTTTCTAGTACTGTGTTTAGCTCTTGGTCTTTCACTTGAATTTTATTAAGAGCTCGTTAGTATTCTTTCTTTTTGTACGATTAGCTCTCTGTTCCATATTGTATTTCATCTCTGAGAGCTATTTCAAATAAGTTGATTGGTGCTGGATACGAGTAAAATATTTCATGACTATAGTGATGCAAAAGGAACCTTGTCTAGACTGTGGCATAGACTTTGATATGTAATGTTGGATGTTATTCTTGTCATATGCATAGTATTTATTGTTGTATCATGACTTGTCTCAAATGGCTGAGGGTGCATAATGTGTCATTGAAAGAATCATGTGTTCTTTCCATAATAAAAGCATAACATTGTGGTATTCTCCTTTGATGCATTATTGGGTTGACTTGGCACATGCTTATACCATGTTATGACTATAACCAGTCAACTAAAGTCTCTATGATCATTTAGTTTTTGACTTGTAATATCACTTTATGCTTTGATTGATAATGTTTTGTCGCTATGCATGATTATGGTCATTACTGCTCTCTTAGTTGGTCGCTCCCAGTCTTTTGCTAGCTTTTGCCTGTACTGAGTATGAACTCTACTCGTGCATCCAACCACCACAAACCAAAGTTTTCCAATTGTGCCCACCATATCTACCTAGTAGCATTATTGCTATTCCAAGTAATTCATCATATTTTTATTTATCTTTCAAATAAAATTTTGGAATATGAAAATTAGCCAGTAAAGCTCTCACGAACTTGATGGCACATTTACTTTCTTGCACTTAATAAACTTGATCATTGTGCCTATCTTATGAACTTTGTATGTTTGCAAATTGCGAGTTGGTAGTTAGTATACCATGCTTTCATGGGGAACACTTTCTACATTGCACTCGTATTTAGTTGATGTCATGTTCTTTTGTTTATGGATGCCTAGCGGTGCGAAATAAAATGGAAACTTGTAAGTCCATGGAGTTTGTATATGAGTTAGGGAAACGCCTGGGCCGCTAATCTAATCCATGCGTCATTCATGGTGGAAATTTACATCTAAACTATAGTGAGAATTCTATGAAGCATTTGCAATAAAATGCTATACCCATAGAAAATAAAAAATTGTTGAGATGCTCATTGTCTGTTTGTCTTGTCATTTTGCCATGGGATTGCTCCTACAAGAGTACCTCCATATCATCGGGCAAGAGGTACCCCGTTGGCGGTTCTCAATGATACATGTATACTTACAATGACGAGAACTTATTTGGGACCTAAGTTGAGTAGCATGAGGTTTAGGTACTCGCATTCAAGGGGCATGAGATTTTCAACTTGTGATTTGCAAGCATATAGCTCATATTTGTGTAGGGATTCGTAGCATAGAAAAAAAATCCTACCGCAAGAATGAATAACAAGCCAAGATCTAATCTAGTAGATGGTAGCAACGAGGTGAAGATCAACATACCCTCGAAGATCGCTAAGCGTTAACGAGATAAATCTCGTGGTGGATGCAGTCGATCACTTGCCGCTTTCAAAAGCGCGAAGAAGATTTTGACGGTGCCACAATCGGGCAGCACCTTGATACGTCTCAAACGTATCTATAATTTCTTATGTTCCATGCTACTTTTATGAAAATACTTGAATGTTTTATACATACTTTACATCATTATTATAAATTT